>NW_027464624.1:1022500-1245000 GCF_043290135.1 Rhipicephalus microplus | reverse complement strand
ACTAAGTGACATTGTTTAATGCGGTTTTAGCGCGGTTCATATCTTAACCTAACCTAACCTAACCTAACCTAGCCTAACCCAACCTAACCTAACATAACCTAACCTAGCCCAACCCAACCCAACCTAACCTAACCTAACCTAACCTAACCTAAACTAACCTAACCCAACCTAACCTAACCTAACCTAACCTAACCTAACCTAACCCAACCTAACCCGACCCAACCCAACCTAACCTAACCTAAGCTTACCTAACCTAAGCTAACCAAACCTAACCTAACCTAACTTAACCTAACCTAACGTAACCTAACCTAACCTAACCTATTCTAACGTAACCTAACCTTACCTGACCTAACCTAACCTAACGTAACCTAACCTAACCTAACATAACGTAACCTCACCTAACCTAACCTAACCTAACGTAACCTAACCTAACCTAACCCAACCTAACCCAACCCAACCCAACCCAACAACACCCAACCCAACCTAACCTAACCTAACCTAACCTTACCTAACCTAACCAAATTATCCTTACCTAACCTAACCTAACCTAACGTAACCTAACCTAACCTAACCTAACGTAACCTAACCTAACCTAACGTAACCTAACCTAACCTAACCCAACCTAACCTAACCTAACCTAACCTAACCCAACTCAACCCAACCTAACCTAATCTAACCTAACCTAACCTAACCTAACCTAACCAAACCTAACCTAACCTAACCTAACCTAACCTAACGACGGTTGCAAGCGTTTTCACCTTAAATATCGCAGTTCCCCACTTTTAATGGTGAAAAACACTGCATCTCAGTAATTGACATTGTTTATTGCGGTTTTACGACGGTACATATCTTAACCTAACCTAACATTCGCACTTGTATCTAAAAACGCTCTATTACACTGTTTTTTTCACAATTACGATATTTGCATAACCTCACAGTTTTTCACCAACTTATTGCAGTACAGAACGCTGTATCTCGCTAAATGACATTGTTCTTTAAGGTTTCACGATGCTTGCATGCGCTTTAACGAGAATATCACAATATAGCAGTTTCGCACTTGTAACGGTAGAACACGCAGTATTTGGCTTGTTCATGCCGTTTTGTGTGCTTTCACAACATTTCACCTATCGCAGTTTAATACTCGCTATAAAATAACACTATCTCGTTAGATGACGTCGTTTTTGGTAGTTTCACGACGCTACCTAGCTTAAACTAACCTAACCTAACCTAACCTTCGCACTTCTATTGTTAGAAAACGTTTTACTCGCCACTTTACAATGTTTTCTACAAGATTACGACGGTTTCATGCGCTTTCACATTAGATATCGCAGTTCCCAACTTGTAAAGGTGAAAAACACTGCATCTCACTAAGTGACATTGTTTATTGCGGTTTTACGACGGTTCATACCTTAACCTAACCTAACATTCGTACTTGTATTGAAGAACGCTCTACTACACTGTTTCGTTCACAATTACGATATTTGCTTAACCTCACAGTTTTTCACCAACTTATTGCAGTACAGAACGCTGTATCTCGCTAAATGACATTGTTCTTTAAGGTTTCACGATGCTTGCATGCGCTTTAACGAGAATGTCACAATATAGCAGTTTCGCACTTGTAACGGTAGAACACGCAGTATTTGGCTTGTTCATGCCGTTTTGTGTGCATTCACAACATTTCACCTATCGCAGTTTAATACTCGCAATAAAACAACACTATCTCGTTAGATGACATCGTTTTTGGTGGTTTCACGACGCTACCTAGCTCAAACTAACCGAACCTTCGCACTTCTATCGTTAGAAAACGTTTTATTCGCTACTTTACAATGTTTTCTCTAAGATTACGACGGTTTCATGCGCTTTCACAATAGATATCGCAGTTCCTGACTTGTAATGGTGAAAAACACAGCATCTCACTAAGTGACATTGTTTAATGCGGTTTTAGCGCGGTTCATATCTTAACCTAACCTAACCTTACCTAAACCAACCTAACCTAACCTAACCAAACCTTACCTAACATACCCTAACCTAACCTAACCTAACCTAACCTAACCAAACCTAACCTAACCTAACCTAACGTAACCTAACCTAACCTAACCTAACCTAACCTAACGACGTTTGCAAGCGCTTTCACATTAGATATCGCAGTTCCCGACTTGTAATGGTGAAAAACACTGCATCTCACTAAGTGACATTGTTTAATGCGGTTTTACGACGGTTCATATCTTAACCTAACCTAACATTCGCACTTGTATTAAAAAACGCTCTATTACACTGTTTCGTTCACAATTAGAATATTTGCACAACCTCACAGTTTTTCACCAACTTATTGCAGTACAGAACGCTGTATCTCGCTAAATGACATCGTTCTTCAAGGTTTCACGATGCTTGCATGCGCTTTAACGAGAATATCACAACATAGCAGTTTCGCACTTGTAACGATACAACACGCAGTATTTGGCTTGTTCATGCCGTTTTGTGTGCTTTCACAACATTTCACCTATCGCAGTTTCGTACTCGCAATAAAACAACACTATCTCGTTAGATGACGTTGTTTTTGGTAGTTTCACGACGCTACCTAGCTTAAACTAACATAACTCAACCTAACATGACCTTCGCACTTCTATCGTTAGAAAACGTTTTACTCGCTACTTTACATTGCTTTCTACAACATTACGACGGTTTCAAGCGCTTTCACATTAGATATCACAGTTCCCAACTTGTAAAGGTGAAAAACACTGCATCTCACTAAGTGACATTGTTTAATGCGGTTTTACGACGGTTCATACCTTAACCTAACCTAACCTAACCTAACCTAACCTTACCTAACCTAACCTAACCTAACCCAACCCAACCCAACCTAACCTAACCTAACCTAACCTAAACTAACCTAACCCAACCTAACCCAACCCAACCCAACCTAACCTAACCTAAGCTAACCTAACCTAACCTAACCAAACCTAACCTAACCTAACTTTACCTAACCTAACGTAACCTAACCTATTCTAACGTAACCCAACCTTACCTGACCTAACCTAACCTAACGTAACCTAACCTAACCTAACATAACCTAACCTAACCTAACCTAACCTAACCTTACCTAACCTAACCTAACCTAACCCAACCCAACCCAACCTAACCTAACCTAACCTAACCTAAACTAACCTAACCCAACCTAACCTAACCTAACCTAACCCAACCTAACCCAACCCAACCCAACCTAACCTAACCTAAGCTAGCCTAACCTAACCTAACCAAACCTAACCTAACCTAACTTTACCTAACCTAACGTAACCTAACCTATTCTAACGTAACCCAACCTTACCTGACCTAACCTAACCTAACGTAACCTAACCTAACCTAACCTAACCTAACGTAACCTAACCTAACCTAACCTAACCTAACCTAACCTGACCTAACCCAACCTAACCCAACTAAACCCAACCTAACCTAATCTAACCTAACCTAACCTAACCTAACCTAACCTAACCTAACCTAACGACGTTTGCAAGCGCTTTCACATTAGATATCGCAGTTCCCGACTTGTAATGGTGAAAAACACTGCATCTCACTAAATGACATTGATTAATGCGGTTTTACGACGGTTCATAACTTAACCTAACCTAACATTCGCACTTGTATTAAAAAACGCTCTATTACACTGTTTCGTTCACAATTAGGATATTTGCATAACCTCACAGTTTTTCACCAACTTATTGCAGTACAGAACGCTGTATCTCGCTAAATGACATTGTTCTTTAAGGTTTCACGATGCTTGCATGCGCTTTACCGAGAATATCACAATATAGCAGTTTCGCACTTGTAACGGTAGAACACGCAGTATTTGGCTTGTTCATGCCGTTTTGTGTGCTTTCACAACATTTCACCTATCGCAGTTTAATACTCGCTATAAAACAACACTATCTCGTTAGATGACGTCGTTTTTGGTAGTTTCACGACGCTACCTAGCTTAAACTAACCTAACCTAACTTAACCTTCGCACTTCTATCGTTAGAAAACGTTTTACTCGCCACTTTACAATGTTTTCTACAAGATTACGACGGTTTCATGCGCTTTCACATTAGATATCGTAGTTCCCGACTTGTAATGTTGAAAAACACTACATCTCACTAAGTGACATTGTTTAATGCGGTTTTACGACGGTTGATATGTCAACCTAACCTAACATTCGCACTTCTATCTAAAGACGCTTAATTACACTGTTTCGTTCACAATTACGATATTTGCTTGACCTCACAGTTTCTCACCAACTTATTACAGTACAGAACGCTGTATCTCGCTAAATGACATCGTTCTTTAAGGTTTCACGATACTTGCATGCGCTTTACCGAGAATGTCACAACATAGCAGTTTCGCACTTGTAACGGTACAACACGCAGTATTTGGCTTGTTCATGCCGTTTTGTGTGCTTTCACAACATTTTACCTATCGCAGTTTCGTACTCGCAATAAAACAACACTATCTCGTTAGATGACGTCGTTTTTGGTGGTTTCACGACGCTACCTAGCTTAAAATAACATAACTCAACCTAACATAACCTTCGCACTTCTATCATTAGAAAACGTTTTACTCGCTACTTTACATTGCTTTCTACAACATCACGACGGTTTCAAGCGCTTTCACATTAGATATCGCAGTTCCCAACTTGTAAAGGTGAAAAACACTGCATCTCACTAAGTGACATCGTTTATTGCGGTTTTACGACGGTTCATACCTTAACCTAACGTAACCTAACCTAACCTAACCCAACCTAACCTAACATAACCTAACCTAACCTAACCTAACCAAACCTAACCTAACCTAACCTAACCTAACCTAACCTAACCTAACGACGTTTGCAAGCGCTTTCACATTAGATATCGCAGTTCCCAACTTGTAATGGTGAAAAAACACTGTATCTCACTAAGTGACATTGTTTATTGCGGTTTTACGACGGTTCATATCTTAACCTAACCTAACATTCGTACTTGTATTGAAAAACGCTCTATTACACTGTTTCGTTCACAATTACGATATTTGCATAACCTTACAGTTTTTCACCAACTTATTGCAGTACAGAACGCTGTATCTCGCTAAATGACATTGTTCTTTAAGGTTTCACGATGCTTGCATGCGCTTTAACGAGAATATCACAATATAGCAGTTTCGCACTTGTAACGGTAGAACACGCAGTATTTGGCTTGTTCATGCCGTTTTGTGTGCATTCACAACATTTCACCTATCGCAGTTTTATACTCGCAATAAAACAACACTATCTCGTTAGATGACGTCGTTTTTGGTAGTTTCACGACGCTACCTAGCTTAAACTAACCTAACCTAACCTAACCTTCGCACTTCTATCGTTAGAAAACGTTTTACTCGCAACTTTACAATGTTTTCTACTAGATTACGACGGTTTCATGCGCTTTCACATTAGATATCGTAGTTCCCGACTTGTAATGTTGAAAAACACTACATCTCACTAAGTGACATTGTTTAATGCGGTTTTACGACGGTTGATATGTCAACCTAACCTAACATTCGCACTTGTATCTAAAGACGCTCAATTACACTGTTTCGTTCACAATTACGATATTTGCTTGACCTCACAGTTTCTCACCAACTTATTACAGTACAGAACGCTGTATCTCGCTAAATGACATCGTGCTTTAAGGTTTCACGATACTTGCATGCGCTTTACCGAGAATGTCACAACATAGCAGTTTCGCACTTGTAACGGTACAACACGCAGTATTTGGCTTGTTCATGCCGTTTTGTGTGCTTTCACAACATTTTACCTATCGCAGTTTTGTACTCGCATTAAAACAACACTATCTCGTTAGATGACGTCGTTTTTGGTGGTTTCACGACGCTACCTAGCTTAAACTAACATAACTCAACCTAACATAACCTTCGCACTTCTATCGTTAGAAAACGTTTTACTCGCTACTTTACATTGCTTTCTACAACATTACGACGGTTTCAAGCGCTTTCACATTAGATATCGCAGTTCCCAACTTGTAAAGGTGAAAAACACTGCATCTCACTAAGTGACATTGTTTAATGCGGTTTTAGCGCGGTTCATATCTTAACCTAACCTAACCTAACCTAACCTAGCCTAACCCAACCTAACCTAACATAACCTAACCTAACCCAACCCAACCCAACCTAACCTAACCTAACCTAACCTAAACTAACCTAACCCAACCTAACCTAACCTAACCTAACCTAACCCAACCTAACCCAACCCAACCCAACCTAACCTAACCTAAGCTAACCTAACCTAAGCTAACCAAACCTAACCTAACCTAACTTAACCTAACCTAACGTAACCTAACCTAACCTAACCTATTCTAACGTAACCTAACCTTACCTGACCTAACCTAACCTAACGTAACCTAACCTAACCTAACATAACGTAACCTCACCTAACCTAACCTAACCTAACGTAACCTAACCTAACCTAACCCAACCTAACCCAACCCAACCCAACAACACCCAACCCAACCTAACCTAACCTAACCTAACCTTACCTAACCTAACCAAATTATCCTTACCTAACCTAACCTAACCTAACGTAACCTAACCTAACCTAACCTAACGTAACCTAACCTAACCTAACGTAACCTAACCTAACCTAACCTAACCCAACCTAACCTAACCTAACCTAACCTAACCCAACTCAACCCAACCTAACCTAATCTAACCTAACCTAACCTAACCTAACCTAACCAAACCTAACCTAACCTAACCTAACATAACCTAACGACGGTTGCAAGCGCTTTCACATTAAATATCGCAGTTCCCCACTTTTAATGGTGAAAAACACTGCATCTCAGTAATTGACATTGTTTATTGCGGTTTTACGACGGTACATATCTTAACCTAACCTAACATTCGCACTTGTATCTAAAAACGCTCTATTACACTGTTTTGTTCACAATTACGATATTTGCATAACCTCACAGTTTTTCACCAACTTATTGCAGTACAGAACGCTGTATCTCGCTAAATGACATTGTTCTTTAAGGTTTCACGATGCTTGCATGCGCTTTAACGAGAATATCACAATATAGCAGTTTCGCACTTGTAACGGTAGAACACGCAGTATTTGGCTTGTTCATGCCGTTTTGTGTGCTTTCACAACATTTCACCTATCGCAGTTTAATACTCGCTATAAAATAACACTATCTCGTTAGATGACGTCGTTTTTGGTAGTTTCACGACGCTACCTAGCTTAAACTAACCTAACCTAACCTAACCTAACCTTCGCACTTCTATTGTTAGAAAACGTTTTACTCGCCACTTTACAATGTTTTCTACAAGATTACGACGGTTTCATGCGCTTTCACATTAGATATCGTAGTTCCCGACTTGTAATGTTGAAAAACACTACATCTCACTAAGTGACATTGTTTAATGCGGTTTTACGACGGTTGATATGTCAACCTAACCTATCATTCGCACTTGTATCTAAAGACGCTCAATTACACTGTTTCGTTCACAATTACGATATTTGCTTGACCTCACAGTTTCTCACCAACTTATTACAGTACAGAACGCTGTATCTCGCTAAATGACATCGTTCTTTAAGGTTTCACGATACTTGCATGCGCTTTACCGATAACGTCACAACATAGCAGTTTCGCACTTGTAACGGTACAACACGCAGCATTTGGCTTGTTCATGCCGTTTTGTGTGCTTTCACAACATTTTACCTATCGCAGTTTCGTACTCGCAATAAAACAACACTATCTCGTTAGATGACGTCGTTTTTGGTGGTTTCACGACGCTACCTAGCTTAAACTAACATAACTCAACCTAACATAACCTTCGCACTTCTATCGTTAGAAAACGTTTTACTCGCTACTTTACATTGCTTTCTACAACATTACGACGGTTTCAAGCGCTTTCACATTAGATATCGCAGTTCCCAACTTGTAAAGGTGAAAAACACTGCATCTCACTAAGTGACATTGTTTATTGCGGTTTTACGACGGTTCATACCTTAACCTAACCTAACATTCGTACTTGTATTGAAAAACGCTCTACTACACTGTTTCGTTCACAATTACGATATTTGCTTAACCTCACAGTTTTTCACCAACTTATTGCAGTACAGAACGCTGTATCTCGCTAAATGACATTGTTCTTTAAGGTTTCACGATGCTTGCATGCGCTTTAACGAGAATGTCACAATATAGCAGTTTCGCACTTGTAACGGTAGAACACGCAGTATTTGGCTTGTTCATGCCGTTTTGTGTGCATTCACAACATTTCACCTATCGCAGTTTAATACTCGCAATAAAACAACACTATCTCGTTAGATGACATCGTTTTTGGTGGTTTCACGACGCTACCTAGCTCAAACTAACCGAACCTTCGCACTTCTATCGTTAGAAAACGTTTTATTCGCTACTTTACAATGTATTCTACAAGATTACGACGGTTTCATGCGCTTTCACATTAGATATCGTAGTTCCCGACTTGTAATGTTGAAAAACACTACATCTCACTAAGTGACATTGTTTATTGCGGTTTTACGACGGTTCATACCTTAACCTAACCTAACATTCGTACTTGTATTGAAAAACGCTCTACTACACTGTTTCGTTCACAATTACGATATTTGCTTAACCTCACAGTTTTTCACCAACTTATTGCAGTACAGAACGCTGTATCTCGCTAAATGACATCGTTCTTTAAGGTTTCACGATACTTGCATGCGCTTTACCGATAACGTCACAACATAGCAGTTTCGCACTTGTAACGGTACAACACGCAGCATTTGGCTTGTTCATGCCGTTTTGTGTGCTTTCACAACATTTTACCTATCGCAGTTTCGTACTCGCAATAAAACAACACTATCTCGTTAGATGACGTCGTTTTTGGTGGTTTCACGACGCTACCTAGCTTAAACTAACATAACTCAACCTAACATAACCTTCGCACTTCTATCGTTAGAAAACGTTTTACTCGCTACTTTACATTGCTTTCTACAACATTACGACGGTTTCAAGCGCTTTCACATTAGATATCGCAGTTCCCAACTTGTAAAGGTGAAAAACACTGCATCTCACTAAGTGACATTGTTTATTGCGGTTTTACGACGGTTCATACCTTAACCTAACCTAACATTCGTACTTGTATTGAAAAACGCTCTACTACACTGTTTCGTTCACAATTACGATATTTGCACAACCTCACAGTTTTTCACCAACTTATTGCAGTACGGAACGCTGTATCTCGCTAAATGACATCGTTCTTCAAGGTTTTGCGATGCTTGCATGCGCTTTAACGAGAATATCACAACATAGCAGTTTCGCACTTGTAACGATACAACACGCAGTATTTGGCTTGTTCATGCCGTTTTGTGTGCTTTCACAACATTTCACCTATCGCAGTTTCGTACTCGCAATAAAACAACACTATCTCGTTAGATGCCGTTGTTTTTGGTAGTTTCACGACGCTACCTAGCTTAAACTAACATAACTCAACCTAACATGACCTTCGCACTTCTATCGTTAGAAAACGTTTTACTCGCTACTTTACATTGCTTTGTACAACATTACGACGGTTTCAAGCGCTTTCACATTAGATATCACAGTTCCCAACTTGTAAAGGTGAAAAACACTGCATCTCACTAAGTGACATTGTTTAATGCGGTTTTACGACGGTTCATACCTTAACCTAACCTAACCTAACCTAACCTAACCTTACCTAACCTAACCTAACCTAACCCAACCCAACCCAACCTAACCAAACCTAACCTTAACTAACCTAACCCAACCTAACCCAACCCAACCCAACCTAACCTAACCTAAGCTAACCTAACCTAACCTAACCAAACCTAACCTAACCTAACTTTACCTAACCTAACGTAACCTAACCTATTCTAACGTAACCCAACCTTACCTGACCTAACCTAACCTAACGTAACCTAACCTAACCTAACATAACCTAACCTAACCTAACCTAACCTTACCTAACCTAACCTAACCTAACCCAACCCAACCCAACCTAACCTAACCTAACCTAACCTAAACTAACCTAACCCAACCTAACCTAACCTAACCTAACCTAACCCAACCTAACCCAACCCAACCCAACCTAACCTAACCTAAGCTAACCTAACCTAACCTAACCAAACCTAACCTAACCTAACTTTACCTAACCTAACGTAACCTAACCTATTCTAACGTAACCCAACCTTACCTGACCTAACCTAACCTAACGTAACCTAACCTAACCTAACCTAACCTAACGTAACCTAACCTAACCTAACCTAACCTAACCTAACCTGACCTAACCCAACCTAACCCAACTCAACCCAACCTAACCTAATCTAACCTAACCTAACCTAACCTAACCTAACCTAACCTAACCTAACCTAACCTAACGACGTTTGCAAGCGCTTTCACATTAGATATCGCAGTTCCCGACTTGTAATGGTGAAAAACACTGCATCTCACTAAATGACATTGATTAATGCGGTTTTACGACGGTTCATAACTTAACCTAACCTAACATTCGCACTTGTATTAAAAAACGCTCTATTACACTGTTTCGTTCACAATTAGGATATTTGCATAACCTCACAGTTTTTCACCAACTTATTGCAGTACAGAACGCTGTATCTCGCTAAATGACATTGTTCTTTAAGGTTTCACGATGCTTGCATGCGCTTTACCGAGAATATCACAATATAGCAGTTTCGCACTTGTAACGGTAGAACACGCAGTATTTGGCTTGTTCATGCCGTTTTGTGTGCGTTCACAACATTTCACCTATCGCAGTTTAATACTCGCTATAAAACAACACTATCTCGTTAGATGACATCGTTTTTGGTAGTTTCACGACGCTACCTAGCTTAAACTAACCTAACCTAACCTAACCTTCGCACTTCTATCGTTAGAAAACGTTTTACTCGCCACTTTACAATGTTTTCTACAAGATTACGACGGTTTCATGCGCTTTCACATTAGATATCGTAGTTCCCGACTTGTAATGTTGAAAAAGACTACATCTCACTAAGTGACATTGTTTAATGCGGTTTTACGACGGTTGATATGTCAACCTAACCTAACATTCGCACTTGTATCTAAAGACGCTCAATTACACTGTTTCGTTCACAATTACGATATTTGCTTGACCTCACAGTTTCTCACCAACTTATTACAGTACAGAACGCTGTATCTCGCTAAATGACATCGTTCTTTAAGGTTTCACGATACTTGCATGCGCTTTACCGAGAATGTCACAACATAGCAGTTTCGCACTTGTAACGGTACAACACGCAGTATTTGGCTTGTTCATGCCGTTTTGTGTGCTTTCACAACATTTTACCTATCGCAGTTTCGTACTCGCAATAAAACAACACTATCTCGTTAGATGACGTCGTTTTTGGTGGTTTCACGACGCTACCTAGCTTAAACTAACATAACTCAACCTAACATAACCTTCGCACTTCTATCATTAGAAAACGTTTTACTCGCTACTTTACATTGCTTTCTACAACATCACGACGGTTTCAAGCGCTTTCACATTAGATATCGCAGTTCCCAACTTGTAAAGGTGAAAAACACTGCATCTCACTAAGTGACATCGTTTATTGCGGTTTTACGACGGTTCATACCTTAACCTAACGTAACCTAACCTAACCTAACCCAACCTAACCTAACATAACCTAACCTAACCTAACCTAACCTAACCTAACCTAACCTAACCTAACGACGTTTGCAAGCGCTTTCACATTAGATATCGCAGTTCCCAACTTGTAATGGTGAAAAACACTGCATCTCACTAAGTGACATTGTTTAATGCGGTTTTACGACGGTTCATATCTTAACCTAACCTAACATTCGTACTTGTATTGAAAAACGCTCTATTACACTGTTTCGTTCACAATTACGATATTTGCATAACCTCACAGTTTTTCACCAACTTATTGCAGTACAGAACGCTGTATCTCGCTAAATGACATTGTTCTTTAAGGTTTCACGATGCTTGCATGCGCTTTAACGAGAATATCACAATATAGCAGTTTCGCACTTGTAACGGTAGAACACGCAGTATTTGGCTTGTTCATGCCGTTTTGTGTGCATTCACAACATTTCACCTATCGCAGTTTTATACTCGCAATAAAACAACACTATCTCGTTAGATGACGTCGTTTTTGGTAGTTTCACGACGCTACCTAGCTTAAACTAACCTAACCTAACCTAACCTTCGCACTTCTATCGTTAGAAAACGTTTTACTCGCAACTTTACAATGTTTTCTACTAGATTACGACGGTTTCATGCGCTTTCACATTAGATATCGTAGTTCCCGACTTGTAATGTTGAAAAACACTACATCTCACTAAGTGACATTGTTTAATGCGGTTTTACGACGGTTGATATGTCAACCTAACCTAACATTCGCACTTGTATCTAAAGACGCTCAATTACACTGTTTCGTTCACAATTACGATATTTGCTTGACCTCACAGTTTCTCACCAACTTATTACAGTACAGAACGCTGTATCTCGCTAAATGACATCGTGCTTTAAGGTTTCACGATACTTGCATGCGCTTTACCGAGAATGTCACAACATAGCAGTTTCGCACTTGTAACGGTACAACACGCAGTATTTGGCTTGTTCATGCCGTTTTGTGTGCTTTCACAACATTTTACCTATCGCAGTTTTGTACTCGCATTAAAACAACACTATCTCGTTAGATGACGTCGTTTTTGGTGGTTTCACGACGCTACCTAGCTTAAACTAACATAACTCAACCTAACATAACATTCGCACTTCTATCGTTAGAAAACGTTTTACTCGCTACTTTACATTGCTTTCTACAACATTACGACGGTTTCAAGCGCTTTCACATTAGATATCGCAGTTCCCAACTTGTAAAGGTGAAAAACACTGCATCTCACTAAGTGACATTGTTTAATGCGGTTTTAGCGCGGTTCATATCTTAACCTAACCTAACCTAACCTAACCTAGCCTAACCCAACCTAACCTAACATAACCTAACCTAACCCAACCCAACCCAACCTAACCTAACCTAACCTAACCTAAACTAACCTAACCCAACCTAACCTAACCTAACCTAACCTAACCCAACCTAACCCAACCCAACCCAACCTAACCTAACCTAAGCTAACCTAACCTAAGCTAACCAAACCTAACCTAACCTAACTTAACCTAACCTAACGTAACCTAACCTAACCTAACCTATTCTAACGTAACCTAACCTTACCTGACCTAACCTAACCTAACGTAACCTAACCTAACCTAACATAACGTAACCTCACCTAACCTAACCTAACCTAACGTAACCTAACCTAACCTAACCCAACCTAACCCAACCCAACCCAACAACACCCAACCCAACCTAACCTAACCTAACCTAACCTTACCTAACCTAACCAAATTATCCTTACCTAACCTAACCTAACCTAACGTAACCTAACCTAACCTAACCTAACGTAACCTAACCTAACCTAACGTAACCTAACCTAACCTAACCTAACCCAACCTAACCTAACCTAACCTAACCTAACCCAACTCAACCCAACCTAACCTAATCTAACCTAACCTAACCTAACCTAACCTAACCAAACCTAACCTAACCTAACCTAACATAACCTAACGACGGTTGCAAGCGCTTTCACATTAAATATCGCAGTTCCCCACTTTTAATGGTGAAAAACACTGCATCTCAGTAATTGACATTGTTTATTGCGGTTTTACGACGGTACATATCTTAACCTAACCTAACATTCGCACTTGTATCTAAAGACGCTCAATTACACTGTTTCGTTCACAATTACGATATTTGCTTGACCTCACAGTTTCTCACCAACTTATTACAGTACAGAACGCTGTATCTCGCTAAATGACATCGTTCTTTAAGGTTTCACGATACTTGCATGCGCTTTACCGATAACGTCACAACATAGCAGTTTCGCACTTGTAACGGTACAACACGCAGCATTTGGCTTGTTCATGCCGTTTTGTGTGCTTTCACAACATTTTACCTATCGCAGTTTCGTACTCGCAATAAAACAACACTATCTCGTTAGATGACGTCGTTTTTGGTGGTTTCACGACGCTACCTAGCTTAAACTAACATAACTCAACCTAACATAACCTTCGCACTTCTATCGTTAGAAAACGTTTTACTCGCTACTTTACATTGCTTTCTACAACATTACGACGGTTTCAAGCGCTTTCACATTAGATATCGCAGTTCCCAACTTGTAAAGGTGAAAAACACTGCATCTCACTAAGTGACATTGTTTATTGCGGTTTTACGACGGTTCATACCTTAACCTAACCTAACATTCGTACTTGTATTGAAAAACGCTCTACTACACTGTTTCGTTCACAATTACGATATTTGCTTAACCTCACAGTTTTTCACCAACTTATTGCAGTACAGAACGCTGTATCTCGCTAAATGACATTGTTCTTTAAGGTTTCACGATGCTTGCATGCGCTTTAACGAGAATGTCACAATATAGCAGTTTCGCACTTGTAACGGTAGAACACGCAGTATTTGGCTTGTTCATGCCGTTTTGTGTGCATTCACAACATTTCACCTATCGCAGTTTAATACTCGCAATAAAACAACACTATCTCGTTAGATGACATCGTTTTTGGTGGTTTCACGACGCTACCTAGCTCAAACTAACCGAACCTTCGCACTTCTATCGTTAGAAAACGTTTTATTCGCTACTTTACAATGTATTCTACAAGATTACGACGGTTTCATGCGCTTTCACATTAGATATCGTAGTTCCCGACTTGTAATGTTGAAAAACACTACATCTCACTAAGTGACATTGTTTATTGCGGTTTTACGACGGTTCATACCTTAACCTAACCTAACATTCGTACTTGTATTGAAAAACGCTCTACTACACTGTTTCGTTCACAATTACGATATTTGCTTAACCTCACAGTTTTTCACCAACTTATTGCAGTACAGAACGCTGTATCTCGCTAAATGACATCGTTCTTTAAGGTTTCACGATACTTGCATGCGCTTTACCGATAACGTCACAACATAGCAGTTTCGCACTTGTAACGGTACAACACGCAGCATTTGGCTTGTTCATGCCGTTTTGTGTGCTTTCACAACATTTTACCTATCGCAGTTTCGTACTCGCAATAAAACAACACTATCTCGTTAGATGACGTCGTTTTTGGTGGTTTCACGACGCTACCTAGCTTAAACTAACATAACTCAACCTAACATAACCTTCGCACTTCTATCGTTAGAAAACGTTTTACTCGCTACTTTACATTGCTTTCTACAACATTACGACGGTTTCAAGCGCTTTCACATTAGATATCACAGTTCCCAACTTGTAAAGGTGAAAAACACTGCATCTCACTAAGTGACATTGTTTAATGCGGTTTTACGACGGTTCATACCTTAACCTAACCTAACCTAACCTAACCTAACCTAACCTTACCTAACCTAACCTAACCTAACCCAACCCAACCCAACCTAACCTAACCTAACCTAACCTTAACTAACCTAACCCAACCTAACCCAACCCAACCCAACCTAACCTAACCTAAGCTAACCTAACCTAACCTAACCAAACCTAACCTAACCTAACTTTACCTAACCTAACGTAACCTAACCTATTCTAACGTAACCCAACCTTACCTGACCTAACCTAACCTAACGTAACCTAACCTAACCTAACATAACCTAACCTAACCTAACCTAACCTTACCTAACCTAACCTAACCTAACCCAACCCAACCCAACCTAACCTAACCTAACCTAACCTAAGCTAACCTAACCCAACCTAACCTAACCTAACCTAACCTAACCCAACCTAACCCAACCCAACCCAACCTAACCTAACCTAAGCTAACCTAACCTAACCTAACCAAACCTAACCTAACCTAACTTTACCTAACCTAACGTAACCTAACCTATTCTAACGTAACCCAACCTTACCTGACCTAACCTAACCTAACGTAACCTAACCTAACCTAACCTAACCTAACGTAACCTAACCTAACCTAACCTAACCTAACCTGACCTAACCCAACCTAACCCAACTCAACCCAACCTAACCTAATCTAACCTAACCTAACCTAACCTAACCTAACCTAACCTAACCTAACCTAACGACGTTTGCAAGCGCTTTCACATTAGATATCGCAGTTCCCGACTTGTAATGGTGAAAAACACTGCATCTCACTAAATGACATTGATTAATGCGGTTTTACGACGGTTCATAACTTAACCTAACCTAACATTCGCACTTGTATTAAAAAACGCTCTATTACACTGTTTCGTTCACAATTAGGATATTTGCATAACCTCACAGTTTTTCACCAACTTATTGCAGTACAGAACGCTGTATCTCGCTAAATGACATTGTTCTTTAAGGTTTCACGATGCTTGCATGCGCTTTACCGAGAATATCACAATATAGCAGTTTCGCACTTGTAACGGTAGAACACGCAGTATTTGGCTTGTTCATGCCGTTTTGTGTGCTTTCACAACATTTCACCTATCGCAGTTTAATACTCGCTATAAAACAACACTATCTCGTTAGATGACATCGTTTTTGGTAGTTTCACGACGCTACCTAGCTTAAACTAACCTAACCTAACCTAACCTTCGCACTTCTATCGTTAGAAAACGTTTTACTCGCCACTTTACAATGTTTTCTACAAGATTACGACGGTTTCATGCGCTTTCACATTAGATATCGTAGTTCCCGACTTGTAATATTGAAAAAGACTACATCTCACTAAGTGACATTGTTTAATGCGGTTTTACGACGGTTGATATGTCAACCTAACCTAACATTCGCACTTGTATCTAAAGACGCTCAATTACACTGTTTCGTTCACAATTACGATATTTGCTTGACCTCACAGTTTCTCACCAACTTATTACAGTACAGAACGCTGTATCTCGCTAAATGACATCGTTCTTTAAGGTTTCACGATACTTGCATGCGCTTTACCGAGAATGTCACAACATAGCAGTTTCGCACTTGTAACGGTACAACACGCAGTATTTGGCTTGTTCATGCCGTTTTGTGTGCTTTCACAACATTTTACCTATCGCAGTTTCGTACTCGCAATAAAACAACACTATCTCGTTAGATGACGTCGTTTTTGGTGGTTTCACGACGCTACCTAGCTTAAACTAACATAACTCAACCTAACATAACCTTCGCACTTCTATCATTAGAAAACGTTTTACTCGCTACTTTACATTGCTTTCTACAACATCACGACGGTTTCAAGCGCTTTCACATTAGATATCGCAGTTCCCAACTTGTAAAGGTGAAAAACACTGCATCTCACTAAGTGACATCGTTTATTGCGGTTTTACGACGGTTCATACCTTAACCTAACGTAACCTAACCTAACCTAACCCAACCTAACCTAACATAACCTAACCTAACCTAACCTAACCTAACCTAACCTAACCTAACGACGTTTGCAAGCGCTTTCACATTAGATATCGCAGTTCCCAACTTGTAATGGTGAAAAACACTGCATCTCACTAAGTGACATTGTTTAATGCGATTTTACGACGGTTCATATCTTAACCTAACCTAACATACGTACTTGTATTGAAAAACGCTCTATTACACTGTTTCGTTCACAATTACGATATTTGCATAACCTCACAGTTTTTCACCAACTTATTGCAGTACAGAACGCTGTATCTCGCTAAATGACATTGTTCTTTAAGGTTTCACGATGCTTGCATGCGCTTTAACGAGAATATCACAATATAGCAGTTTCGCACTTGTAACGGTAGAACACGCAGTATTTGGCTTGTTCATGCCGTTTTGTGTGCATTCACAACATTTCACCTATCGCAGTTTAATACTCGCAATAAAACAACACTATCTCGTTAGATGACGTCGTTTTTGGTAGTTTCACGACGCTACCTAGCTTAAACTAACCTAACCTAACCTAACCTTCGCACTTCTATCGTTAGAAAACGTTTTACTCGCAACTTTACAATGTTTTCTACTAGATTACGACGGTTTCATGCGCTTTCACATTAGATATCGTAGTTCCCGACTTGTAATGTTGAAAAACACTACATCTCACTAAGTGACATTGTTTAATGCGGTTTTACGACGGTTGATATGTCAACCTAACCTAACATTCGCACTTGTATCTAAAGACGCTCAATTACACTGTTTCGTTCACAATTACGATATTTGCTTGACCTCACAGTTTCTCACCAACTTATTACAGTACAGAACGCTGTATCTCGCTAAATGACATCGTGCTTTAAGGTTTCACGATACTTGCATGCGCTTTACCGAGAATGTCACAACATAGCAGTTTCGCACTTGTAACGGTACAACACGCAGTATTTGGCTTGTTCATGCCGTTTTGTGTGCTTTCACAACATTTTACCTATCGCAGTTTTGTACTCGCATTAAAACAACACTATCTCGTTAGATGACGTCGTTTTTGGTGGTTTCACGACGCTACCTAGCTTAAACTAACATAACTCAACCTAACATAACCTTCGCACTTCTATCGTTAGAAAACGTTTTACTCGCTACTTTACATTAGTTTCTACAACATTACGACGGTTTCAAGCGCTTTCACATTAGATATCGCAGTTCCCAACTTGTAAAGGTGAAAAACACTGCATCTCACTAAGTGACATTGTTTATTGCGGTTTTACGGCGGTTCATACCTTAACCTAACCTAACATTCGTACTTGTATTGAAAAACGCTCTACTACACTGTTTCGTTCACAATTACGATATTTGCTTAACCTCACAGTTTTTCACCAACTTATTGCAGTACAGAACGCTGTATCTCGCTAAATGACATTGTTCTTTAAGGTTTCACGATGCTTGCATGCGCTTTAACGAGAATGTCACAATATAGCAGTTTCACACTTGTAACGGTAGAACACGCAGTATTTGGCTTGTTCATGCCGTTTTGTGTGCATTCACAACATTTCACCTATCGCAGTTTAATACTCGCAATAAAACAACACTATCTCGTTAGATGACATCGTTTTTGGTGGTTTCACGACGCTACCTAGCTCAAACTAACCGAACCTTCGCACTTCTATCGTTAGAAAACGTTTTATTCGCTACTTTACAATGTTTTCTACAAGATTACGACGGTTTCATGCGCTTTCACATTAGATATCGCAGTTCCTGACTTGTAATGGTGAAAAACACAGCATCTCACTAAGTGACATTGTTTAATGCGGTTTTAGCGCGGTTCATATCTTAACCTAACCTAACCTTACCTAAACCAACCTAACCTAACCTAACCAAACCTTACCTAACATACCCTAACCCAACCTAACCCAACTCAACCCAACCTAACCTAATCTAACCTAACCTAACCTAACCTAACCTAACCTAACCTAACCTAACCTAACGACGTTTGCAAGCGCTTTCACATTAGATATCGCAGTTCCCGACTTGTAATGGTGAAAAACACTGCATCTCACTAAATGACATTGATTAATGCGGTTTTACGACGGTTCATAACTTAACCTAACCTAACATTCGCACTTGTATTAAAAAACGCTCTATTACACTGTTTCGTTCACAATTAGGATATTTGCATAACCTCACAGTTTTTCACCAACTTATTGCAGTACAGAACGCTGTATCTCGCTAAATGACATTGTTCTTTAAGGTTTCACGATGCTTGCATGCGCTTTACCGAGAATATCACAATATAGCAGTTTCGCACTTGTAACGGTAGAACACGCAGTATTTGGCTTGTTCATGCCGTTTTGTGTGCTTTCACAACATTTTACCTATCGCAGTTTCGTACTCGCAATAAAACAACACTATCTCGTTAGATGACGTCGTTTTTGGTGGTTTCACGACGCTACCTAGCTTAAACTAACATAACTCAACCTAACATAACCTTCGCACTTCTATCATTAGAAAACGTTTTACTCGCTACTTTACATTGCTTTCTACAACATCACGACGGTTTCAAGCGCTTTCACATTAGATATCGCAGTTCCCAACTTGTAAAGGTGAAAAACACTGCATCTCACTAAGTGACATCGTTTATTGCGGTTTTACGACGGTTCATACCTTAACCTAACCTAACCTAACCCAACCTAACCTAACATAACCTAACCTAACCTAACCTAACCAAACCTAACCTAACCTAACCTAACCTAACCTAACCTAACGACGTTTGCAAGCGCTTTCACATTAGATATCGCAGTTCCCAACTTGTAATGGTGAAAAACACTGCATCTCACTAAGTGACATTGTTTAATGCGATTTTACGACGGTTCATATCTTAACCTAACCTAACATTCGTACTTGTATTGAAAAACGCTCTATTACACTGTTTCGTTCACAATTACGATATTTGCATAACCTCACAGTTTTTCACCAACTTATTGCAGTACAGAACGCTGTATCTCGCTAAAAGACATTGTTCTTTAAGGTTTCACGATGCTTGCATGCGCTTTAACGAGAATATCACAATATAGCAGTTTCGCACTTGTAACGGTAGAACACGCAGTATTTGGCTTGTTCATGCCGTTTTGTGTGCATTCACAACATTTCACCTATCGCAGTTTAATACTCGCAATAAAACAACACTATCTCGTTAGATGACGTCGTTTTTGGTAGTTTCACGACGCTACCTAGCTTAAACTAACCTAACCTAACCTAACCTTCGCACTTCTATCGTTAGAAAACGTTTTACTCGCAACTTTACAATGTTTTCTACTAGATTACGACGGTTTCATGCGCTTTCACATTAGATATCGTAGTTCCCGACTTGTAATGTTGAAAAACACTACATCTCACTAAGTGACATTGTTTAATGTGGTTTTACGACGGTTGATATGTCAACCTAACCTAACATTCGCACTTGTATCTAAAGACGCTCAATTACACTGTTTCGTTCACAATTACGATATTTGCTTGACCTCACAGTTTCTCACCAACTTATTACAGTACAGAACGCTGTATCTCGCTAAATGACATCGTGCTTCAAGGTTTCACGATACTTGCATGCGCTTTACCGAGAATGTCACAACATAGCAGTTTCGCACTTGTAACGGTACAACACGCAGTATTTGGCTTGTTCATGCCGTTTTGTGTGCTTTCACAACATTTTACCTATCGCAGTTTTGTACTCGCATTAAAACAACACTATCTCGTTAGATGACGTCGTTTTTGGTGGTTTCACGACGCTACCTAGCTTAAACTAACATAACTCAACCTAACATAACCTTCGCACTTCTATCGTTAGAAAACGTTTTACTCGCTACTTTACATTGCTTTCTACAACATTACGACGGTTTCAAGCGCTTTCACATTAGATATCGCAGTTCCCAACTTGTAAAGGTGAAAAACACTGCATCTCACTAAGTGACATTGTTTAATGCGGTTTTAGCGCGGTTCATATCTTAACCTAACCTAACCTAACCTAACCTAGCCTAACCCAACCTAACCTAACATAACCTAACCTAACCCAACCCAACCCAACCTAACCTAACCTAACCTAACCTAAACTAACCTAACCCAACCTAACCTAACCTAACCTAACCTAACCCAACCTAACCCAACCCAACCCAACCTAACCTAACCTAAGCTAACCTAACCTAAGCTAACCAAACCTAACCTAACCTAACTTAACCTAACCTAACGTAACCTAACCTAACCTAACCTATTCTAACGTAACCTAACCTTACCTGACCTAACCTAACCTAACGTAACCTAACCTAACATAACGTAACCTCACCTAACCTAACCTAACCTAACGTAACCTAACCTAACCTAACCCAACCCAACCCAACCCAACAACACCCAACCCAACCTAACCTAACCTAACCTAACCTTACCTAACCTAACCAAATTATCCTTACCTAACCTAACCTAACCTAACGTAACCTAACCTAACCTAACCTAACGTAACCTAACCTAACCTAACGTAACCTAACCTAACCTAACCTAACCCAACCTAACCTAACCTAACCTAACCTAACCCAACTCAACCCAACCTAACCTAATCTAACCTAACCTAACCTAACCTAACCTAACCAAACCTAACCTAACCTAACCTAACCTAACGACGGTTGCAAGCGCTTTCACATTAAATATCGCAGTTCCCCACTTTTAATGGTGAAAAACACTGCATCTCAGTAATTGACATTGTTTATTGCGGTTTTACGACGGTACATATCTTAACCTAACCTAACATTCGCACTTGTATCTAAAAACGCTCTATTACACTGTTTTGTTCACAATTACGATATTTGCATAACCTCACAGTTTTTCACCAACTTATTGCAGTACAGAACGCTGTATCTCGCTAAATGACATTGTTCTTTAAGGTTTCACGATGCTTGCATGCGCTTTAACGAGAATATCACAATATAGCAGTTTCGCACTTGTAACGGTAGAACACGCAGTATTTGGCTTGTTCATGCCGTTTTGTGTGCTTTCACAACATTTCACCTATCGCAGTTTAATACTCGCTATAAAATAACACTATCTCGTTAGATGACGTCGTTTTTGGTAGTTTCACGACGCTACCTAGCTTAAACTAACCTAACCTAACCTAACCTTCGCACTTCTATTGTTAGAAAACGTTTTACTCGCCACTTTACAATGTTTTCTACAAGATTACGACGGTT
The DNA here is from genome assembly GCF_043290135.1 of Rhipicephalus microplus. Classification (NCBI taxonomy): domain Eukaryota; kingdom Metazoa; phylum Arthropoda; class Arachnida; order Ixodida; family Ixodidae; genus Rhipicephalus; species Rhipicephalus microplus. The sequence continues at coordinate 1,222,340 of NW_027464624.1, read as the reverse complement.
TCATGCGCTTTCACATTAGATATCGTAGTTCCCGACTTGTAATGTTGAAAAACACTACATCTCACTAAGTGACATTGTTTAATGCGGTTTTACGACGGTTGATATGTCAACCTAACCTAACATTCGCACTTGTATCTAAAGACGCTCAATTACACTGTTTCGTTCACAATTACGATATTTGCTTGACCTCACAGTTTCTCACCAACTTATTACAGTACAGAACGCTGTATCTCGATAAATGACATCGTTCTTTAAGGTTTCACGATACTTGCATGCGCTTTACCGATAACGTCACAACATAGCAGTTTCGCACTTGTAACGGTACAACACGCAGCATTTGGCTTGTTCATGCCGTTTTGTGTGCTTTCACAACATTTTACCTATCGCAGTTTCGTACTCGCAATAAAACAACACTATCTCGTTAGATGACGTCGTTTTTGGTGGTTTCACGACGCTACCTAGCTCAAACTAACCGAACCTTCGCACTTCTATCGTTAGAAAACGTTTTATTCGCTACTTTACAATGTTTTCTACAAGATTACGACGGTTTCATGCGCTTTCACATTAGATATCGCAGTTCCTGACTTGTAATGGTGAAAAACACAGCATCTCACTAAGTGACATTGTTTAATGCGGTTTTAGCGCGGTTCATATCTTAACCTAACCTAACCTTACCTAAACCAACCTAACCTAACCTAACCAAACCTTACCTAACATACCCTAACCTAACCTAACCTAACCTAACCTAACCAAACCTAACCTAACCTAACCTAACGTAACCTAACCTAACCTAACCTAACCTAACCTAACCTAACCTAACCTAACGACGTTTGCAAGCGCTTTCACATTAGATATCGCAGTTCCCGACTTGTAATGGTGAAAAACACTGCATCTCACTAAGTGACATTGTTTAATGCGGTTTTACGACGGTTCATATCTTAACCTAACCTAACATTCGCACTTGTATTAAAAAACGCTCTATCACACTGTTTCGTTCACAATTAGGATATTTGCACAACCTCACAGTTTTTCACCAACTTATTGCAGTACAGAACGCTGTATCTCGCTAAATGACATCGTTCTTCAAGGTTTCACGATGCTTGCATGCGCTTTAACGAGAATATCACAACATAGCAGTTTCGCACTTGTAACGATACAACACGCAGTATTTGGCTTGTTCATGCCGTTTTGTGTGCTTTCACAACATTTCACCTATCGCAGTTTCGTACTCGCAATAAAACAACACTATCTCGTTAGATGACGTTGTTTTTGGTAGTTTCACGACGCTACCTAGCTTAAACTAACATAACTCAACCTAACATGACCTTCGCACTTCTATCGTTAGAAAACGTTTTACTCGCTACTTTACATTGCTTTCTACAACATTACGACGGTTTCAAGCGCTTTCACATTAGATATCGCAGTTCCCAACTTGTAAAGGTGAAAAACACTGCATCTCACTAAGTGACATTGTTTAATGCGGTTTTAGCGCGGTTCATATCTTAACCTAACCTAACCTAACCTAACCTAGCCTAACCCAACCTAACCTAACATAACCTAACCTAACCCAACCCAACCCAACCTAACCTAACCTAACCTAACCTAAACTAACCTAACCCAACCTAACCTAACCTAACCTAACCTAACCCAACCTAACCCAACCCAACCCAACCTAACCTAACCTAAGCTAACCTAACCTAAGCTAACCAAACCTAACCTAACCTAACTTAACCTAACCTAACGTAACCTAACCTAACCTAACCTATTCTAACGTAACCTAACCTTACCTGACCTAACCTAACCTAACGTAACCTAACCTAACCTAACATAACGTAACCTCACCTAACCTAACCTAACCTAACGTAACCTAACCTAACCTAACCCAACCTAACCCAACCCAACCCAACAACACCCAACCCAACCTAACCTAACCTAACCTAACCTTACCTAACCTAACCAAATTATCCTTACCTAACCTAACCTAACCTAACGTAACCTAACCTAACCTAACCTAACGTAACCTAACCTAACCTAACGTAACCTAACCTAACCTAACCTAACCCAACCTAACCTAACCTAACCTAACCTAACCCAACTCAACCCAACCTAACCTAATCTAACCTAACCTAACCTAACCTAACCTAACCAAACCTAACCTAACCTAACCTAACATAACCTAACGACGGTTGCAAGCGCTTTCACATTAAATATCGCAGTTCCCAACTTGTAAAGGTGAAAAACACTGCATCTCACTAAGTGACATTGTTTATTGCGGTTTTACGACGGTTCATACCTTAACCTAACCTAACATTCGCACTTGTATCTAAAGACGCTCAATTACACTGTTTCGTTCACAATTACGATATTTGCTTGACCTCACAGTTTCTCACCAACTTATTACAGTACAGAACGCTGTATCTCGCTAAATGACATCGTGCTTCAAGGTTTCACGATACTTGCATGCGCTTTACCGAGAATGTCACAACATAGCAGTTTCGCACTTGTAACGGTACAACACGCAGTATTTGGCTTGTTCATGCCGTTTTGTGTGCTTTCACAACATTTTACCTATCGCAGTTTTGTACTCGCATTAAAACAACACTATCTCGTTAGATGACGTCGTTTTTGGTGGTTTCACGACGCTACCTAGCTTAAACTAACATAACTCAACCTAACATAACCTTCGCACTTCTATCGTTAGAAAACGTTTTACTCGCTACTTTACATTGCTTTCTACAACATTACGACGGTTTCAAGCGCTTTCACATTAGATATCGCAGTTCCCAACTTGTAAAGGTGAAAAACACTGCATCTCACTAAGTGACATTGTTTAATGCGGTTTTAGCGCGGTTCATATCTTAACCTAACCTAACCTAACCTAACCTAGCCTAACCCAACCTAACCTAACATAACCTAACCTAACCCAACCCAACCCAACCTAACCTAACCTAACCTAACCTAAACTAACCTAACCCAACCTAACCTAACCTAACCTAACCTAACCCAACCTAACCCAACCCAACCCAACCTAACCTAACCTAAGCTAACCTAACCTAAGCTAACCAAACCTAACCTAACCTAACTTAACCTAACCTAACGTAACCTAACCTAACCTAACCTATTCTAACGTAACCTAACCTTACCTGACCTAACCTAACCTAACGTAACCTAACCTAACATAACGTAACCTCACCTAACCTAACCTAACCTAACGTAACCTAACCTAACCTAACCCAACCCAACCCAACCCAACAACACCCAACCCAACCTAACCTAACCTAACCTAACCTTACCTAACCTAACCAAATTATCCTTACCTAACCTAACCTAACCTAACGTAACCTAACCTAACCTAACCTAACGTAACCTAACCTAACCTAACGTAACCTAACCTAACCTAACCTAACCCAACCTAACCTAACCTAACCTAACCTAACCCAACTCAACCCAACCTAACCTAATCTAACCTAACCTAACCTAACCTAACCTAACCAAACCTAACCTAACCTAACCTAACCTAACGACGGTTGCAAGCGCTTTCACATTAAATATCGCAGTTCCCCACTTTTAATGGTGAAAAACACTGCATCTCAGTAATTGACATTGTTTATTGCGGTTTTACGACGGTACATATCTTAACCTAACCTAACATTCGCACTTGTATCTAAAAACGCTCTATTACACTGTTTTGTTCACAATTACGATATTTGCATAACCTCACAGTTTTTCACCAACTTATTGCAGTACAGAACGCTGTATCTCGCTAAATGACATTGTTCTTTAAGGTTTCACGATGCTTGCATGCGCTTTAACGAGAATATCACAATATAGCAGTTTCGCACTTGTAACGGTAGAACACGCAGTATTTGGCTTGTTCATGCCGTTTTGTGTGCTTTCACAACATTTCACCTATCGCAGTTTAATACTCGCTATAAAATAACACTATCTCGTTAGATGACGTCGTTTTTGGTAGTTTCACGACGCTACCTAGCTTAAACTAACCTAACCTAACCTAACCTTCGCACTTCTATTGTTAGAAAACGTTTTACTCGCCACTTTACAATGTTTTCTACAAGATTACGACGGTTTCATGCGCTTTCACATTAGATATCGTAGTTCCCGACTTGTAATGTTGAAAAACACTACATCTCACTAAGTGACATTGTTTAATGCGGTTTTACGACGGTTGATATGTCAACCTAACCTAACATTCGCACTTGTATCTAAAGACGCTCAATTACACTGTTTCGTTCACAATTACGATATTTGCTTGACCTCACAGTTTCTCACCAACTTATTACAGTACAGAACGCTGTATCTCGATAAATGACATCGTTCTTTAAGGTTTCACGATACTTGCATGCGCTTTACCGATAACGTCACAACATAGCAGTTTCGCACTTGTAACGGTACAACACGCAGCATTTGGCTTGTTCATGCCGTTTTGTGTGCTTTCACAACATTTTACCTATCGCAGTTTCGTACTCGCAATAAAACAACACTATCTCGTTAGATGACGTCGTTTTTGGTGGTTTCACGACGCTACCTAGCTTAAACTAACATAACTCAACCTAACATAACCTTCGCACTTCTATCGTTAGAAAACGTTTTACTCGCTACTTTACATTGCTTTCTACAACATTGCGACGGTTTCAAGCGCTTTCACATTAGATATCGCAGTTCCCAACTTGTAAAGGTGAAAAACACTGCATCTCACTAAGTGACATTGTTTATTGCGGTTTTACGACGGTTCATACCTTAACCTAACCTAACATTCGTACTTGTATTGAAAAACGCTCTACTACACTGTTTCGTTCACAATTACGATATTTGCTTAACCTCACAGTTTTTCACCAACTTATTGCAGTACAGAACGCTGTATCTCGCTAAATGACATTGTTCTTTAAGGTTTCACGATGCTTGCATGCGCTTTAACGAGAATGTCACAATATAGCAGTTTCGCACTTGTAACGGTAGAACACGCAGTATTTGGCTTGTTCATGCCGTTTTGTGTGCATTCACAACATTTCACCTATCGCAGTTTAATACTCGCAATAAAACAACACTATCTCGTTAGATGACATCGTTTTTGGTGGTTTCACGACGCTACCTAGCTCAAACTAACCGAACCTTCGCACTTCTATCGTTAGAAAACGTTTTATTCGCTACTTTACAATGTTTTCTACAAGATTACGACGGTTTCATGCGCTTTCACATTAGATATCGCAGTTCCTGACTTGTAATGGTGAAAAACACAGCATCTCACTAAGTGACATTGTTTAATGCGGTTTTAGCGCGGTTCATATCTTAACCTAACCTAACCTTACCTAAACCAACCTAACCTAACCTAACCAAACCTTACCTAACATACCCTAACCTAACCTAACCTAACCTAACCTAACCAAACCTAACCTAACCTAACCTAACGTAACCTAACCTAACCTAACCTAACCTAACCTAACCTAACCTAACGACGTTTGCAAGCGCTTTCACATTAGATATCGCAGTTCCCGACTTGTAATGGTGAAAAACACTGCATCTCACTAAGTGACATTGTTTAATGCGGTTTTACGACGGTTCATATCTTAACCTAACCTAACATTCGCACTTGTATTAAAAAACGCTCTATCACACTGTTTCGTTCACAATTAGGATATTTGCACAACCTCACAGTTTTTCACCAACTTATTGCAGTACAGAACGCTGTATCTCGCTAAATGACATCGTTCTTCAAGGTTTCACGATGCTTGCATGCGCTTTAACGAGAATATCACAACATAGCAGTTTCGCACTTGTAACGATACAACACGCAGTATTTGGCTTGTTCATGCCGTTTTGTGTGCTTTCACAACATTTCACCTATCGCAGTTTCGTACTCGCAATAAAACAACACTATCTCGTTAGATGACGTTGTTTTTGGTAGTTTCACGACGCTACCTAGCTTAAACTAACATAACTCAACCTAACATGACCTTCGCACTTCTATCGTTAGAAAACGTTTTACTCGCTACTTTACATTGCTTTCTACAACATTACGACGGTTTCAAGCGCTTTCACATTAGATATCGCAGTTCCCAACTTGTAAAGGTGAAAAACACTGCATCTCACTAAGTGACATTGTTTAATGCGGTTTTAGCGCGGTTCATATCTTAACCTAACCTAACCTAACCTAACCTAGCCTAACCCAACCTAACCTAACATAACCTAACCTAACCCAACCCAACCCAACCTAACCTAACCTAACCTAACCTAAACTAACCTAACCCAACCTAACCTAACCTAACCTAACCTAACCCAACCTAACCCAACCCAACCCAACCTAACCTAACCTAAGCTAACCTAACCTAAGCTAACCAAACCTAACCTAACCTAACTTAACCTAACCTAACGTAACCTAACCTAACCTAACCTATTCTAACGTAACCTAACCTTACCTGACCTAACCTAACCTAACGTAACCTAACCTAACCTAACATAACGTAACCTCACCTAACCTAACCTAACCTAACGTAACCTAACCTAACCTAACCCAACCTAACCCAACCCAACCCAACAACACCCAACCCAACCTAACCTAACCTAACCTAACCTTACCTAACCTAACCAAATTATCCTTACCTAACCTAACCTAACCTAACGTAACCTAACCTAACCTAACCTAACGTAACCTAACCTAACCTAACGTAACCTAACCTAACCTAACCTAACCCAACCTAACCTAACCTAACCTAACCTAACCCAACTCAACCCAACCTAACCTAATCTAACCTAACCTAACCTAACCTAACCTAACCAAACCTAACCTAACCTAACCTAACATAACCTAACGACGGTTGCAAGCGCTTTCACATTAAATATCGCAGTTCCCCACTTTTAATGGTGAAAAACACTGCATCTCAGTAATTGACATTGTTTATTGCGGTTTTACGACGGTACATATCTTAACCTAACCTAACATTCGCACTTGTATCTAAAGACGCTCAATTACACTGTTTCGTTCACAATTACGATATTTGCTTGACCTCACAGTTTCTCACCAACTTATTACAGTACAGAACGCTGTATCTCGCTAAATGACATCGTTCTTTAAGGTTTCACGATACTTGCATGCGCTTTACCGATAACGTCACAACATAGCAGTTTCGCACTTGTAACGGTACAACACGCAGCATTTGGCTTGTTCATGCCGTTTTGTGTGCTTTCACAACATTTTACCTATCGCAGTTTCGTACTCGCAATAAAACAACACTATCTCGTTAGATGACGTCGTTTTTGGTGGTTTCACGACGCTACCTAGCTTAAACTAACATAACTCAACCTAACATAACCTTCGCACTTCTATCGTTAGAAAACGTTTTACTCGCTACTTTACATTGCTTTCTACAACATTACGACGGTTTCAAGCGCTTTCACATTAGATATCGCAGTTCCCAACTTGTAAAGGTGAAAAACACTGCATCTCACTAAGTGACATTGTTTATTGCGGTTTTACGACGGTTCATACCTTAACCTAACCTAACATTCGTACTTGTATTGAAAAACGCTCTACTACACTGTTTCGTTCACAATTACGATATTTGCTTAACCTCACAGTTTTTCACCAACTTATTGCAGTACAGAACGCTGTATCTCGCTAAATGACATTGTTCTTTAAGGTTTCACGATGCTTGCATGCGCTTTAACGAGAATGTCACAATATAGCAGTTTCGCACTTGTAACGGTAGAACACGCAGTATTTGGCTTGTTCATGCCGTTTTGTGTGCATTCACAACATTTCACCTATCGCAGTTTAATACTCGCAATAAAACAACACTATCTCGTTAGATGACATCGTTTTTGGTGGTTTCACGACGCTACCTAGCTCAAACTAACCGAACCTTCGCACTTCTATCGTTAGAAAACGTTTTATTCGCTACTTTACAATGTATTCTACAAGATTACGACGGTTTCATGCGCTTTCACATTAGATATCGTAGTTCCCGACTTGTAATGTTGAAAAACACTACATCTCACTAAGTGACATTGTTTATTGCGGTTTTACGACGGTTCATACCTTAACCTAACCTAACATTCGTACTTGTATTGAAAAACGCTCTACTACACTGTTTCGTTCACAATTACGATATTTGCTTAACCTCACAGTTTTTCACCAACTTATTGCAGTACAGAACGCTGTATCTCGCTAAATGACATCGTTCTTTAAGGTTTCACGATACTTGCATGCGCTTTACCGATAACGTCACAACATAGCAGTTTCGCACTTGTAACGGTACAACACGCAGCATTTGGCTTGTTCATGCCGTTTTGTGTGCTTTCACAACATTTTACCTATCGCAGTTTCGTACTCGCAATAAAACAACACTATCTCGTTAGATGACGTCGTTTTTGGTGGTTTCACGACGCTACCTAGCTTAAACTAACATAACTCAACCTAACATAACCTTCGCACTTCTATCGTTAGAAAACGTTTTACTCGCTACTTTACATTGCTTTCTACAACATTACGACGGTTTCAAGCGCTTTCACATTAGATATCACAGTTCCCAACTTGTAAAGGTGAAAAACACTGCATCTCACTAAGTGACATTGTTTAATGCGGTTTTACGACGGTTCATACCTTAACCTAACCTAACCTAACCTAACCTAACCTTACCTAACCTAACCTAACCTAACCCAACCCAACCCAACCTAACCTAACCTAACCTAACCTTAACTAACCTAACCCAACCTAACCCAACCCAACCCAACCTAACCTAACCTAAGCTAACCTAACCTAACCTAACCAAACCTAACCTAACCTAACTTTACCTAACCTAACGTAACCTAACCTATTCTAACGTAACCCAACCTTACCTGACCTAACCTAACCTAACGTAACCTAACCTAACCTAACATAACCTAACCTAACCTAACCTAACCTTACCTAACCTAACCTAACCTAACCCAACCCAACCCAACCTAACCTAACCTAACCTAACCTAAACTAACCTAACCCAACCTAACCTAACCTAACCTAACCTAACCCAACCTAACCCAACCCAACCCAACCTAACCTAACCTAAGCTAACCTAACCTAACCTAACCAAACCTAACCTAACCTAACTTTACCTAACCTAACGTAACCTAACCTATTCTAACGTAACCCAACCTTACCTGACCTAACCTAACCTAACGTAACCTAACCTAACCTAACCTAACCTAACGTAACCTAACCTAACCTAACCTAACCTAACCTGACCTAACCCAACCTAACCCAACTCAACCCAACCTAACCTAATCTAACCTAACCTAACCTAACCTAACCTAACCTAACCTAACCTAACCTAACGACGTTTGCAAGCGCTTTCACATTAGATATCGCAGTTCCCGACTTGTAATGGTGAAAAACACTGCATCTCACTAAATGACATTGATTAATGCGGTTTTACGACGGTTCATAACTTAACCTAACCTAACATTCGCACTTGTATTAAAAAACGCTCTATTACACTGTTTCGTTCACAATTAGGATATTTGCATAACCTCACAGTTTTTCACCAACTTATTGCAGTACAGAACGCTGTATCTCGCTAAATGACATTGTTCTTTAAGGTTTCACGATGCTTGCATGCGCTTTACCGAGAATATCACAATATAGCAGTTTCGCACTTGTAACGGTAGAACACGCAGTATTTGGCTTGTTCATGCCGTTTTGTGTGCTTTCACAACATTTCACCTATCGCAGTTTAATACTCGCTATAAAACAACACTATCTCGTTAGATGACATCGTTTTTGGTAGTTTCACGACGCTACCTAGCTTAAACTAACCTAACCTAACCTAACCTTCGCACTTCTATCGTTAGAAAACGTTTTACTCGCCACTTTACAATGTTTTCTACAAGATTACGACGGTTTCATGCGCTTTCACATTAGATATCGTAGTTCCCGACTTGTAATGTTGAAAAAGACTACATCTCACTAAGTGACATTGTTTAATGCGGTTTTACGACGGTTGATATGTCAACCTAACCTAACATTCGCACTTGTATCTAAAGACGCTCAATTACACTGTTTCGTTCACAATTACGATATTTGCTTGACCTCACAGTTTCTCACCAACTTATTACAGTACAGAACGCTGTATCTCGCTAAATGACATCGTTCTTTAAGGTTTCACGATACTTGCATGCGCTTTACCGAGAATGTCACAACATAGCAGTTTCGCACTTGTAACGGTACAACACGCAGTATTTGGCTTGTTCATGCCGTTTTGTGTGCTTTCACAACATTTTACCTATCGCAGTTTCGTACTCGCAATAAAACAACACTATCTCGTTAGATGACGTCGTTTTTGGTGGTTTCACGACGCTACCTAGCTTAAACTAACATAACTCAACCTAACATAACCTTCGCACTTCTATCATTAGAAAACGTTTTACTCGCTACTTTACATTGCTTTCTACAACATCACGACGGTTTCAAGCGCTTTCACATTAGATATCGCAGTTCCCAACTTGTAAAGGTGAAAAACACTGCATCTCACTAAGTGACATCGTTTATTGCGGTTTTACGACGGTTCATACCTTAACCTAACGTAACCTAACCTAACCTAACCCAACCTAACCTAACATAACCTAACCTAACCTAACCTAACCTAACCTAACCTAACGACGTTTGCAAGCGCTTTCACATTAGATATCGCAGTTCCCAACTTGTAATGGTGAAAAACACTGCATCTCACTAAGTGACATTGTTTAATGCGATTTTACGACGGTTCATATCTTAACCTAACCTAACATTCGTACTTGTATTGAAAAACGCTCTATTACACTGTTTCGTTCACAATTACGATATTTGCATAACCTCACAGTTTTTCACCAACTTATTGCAGTACAGAACGCTGTATCTCGCTAAATGACATTGTTCTTTAAGGTTTCACGATGCTTGCATGCGCTTTAACGAGAATATCACAATATAGCAGTTTCGCACTTGTAACGGTAGAACACGCAGTATTTGGCTTGTTCATGCCGTTTTGTGTGCATTCACAACATTTCACCTATCGCAGTTTAATACTCGCAATAAAACAACACTATCTCGTTAGATGACGTCGTTTTTGGTAGTTTCACGACGCTACCTAGCTTAAACTAACCTAACCTAACCTAACCTTCGCACTTCTATCGTTAGAAAACGTTTTACTCGCAACTTTACAATGTTTTCTACTAGATTACGACGGTTTCATGCGCTTTCACATTAGATATCGTAGTTCCCGACTTGTAATGTTGAAAAACACTACATCTCACTAAGTGACATTGTTTAATGCGGTTTTACGACGGTTGATATGTCAACCTAACCTAACATTCGCACTTGTATCTAAAGACGCTCAATTACACTGTTTCGTTCACAATTACGATATTTGCTTGACCTCACAGTTTCTCACCAACTTATTACAGTACAGAACGCTGTATCTCGCTAAATGACATCGTGCTTTAAGGTTTCACGATACTTGCATGCGCTTTACCGAGAATGTCACAACATAGCAGTTTCGCACTTGTAACGGTACAACACGCAGTATTTGGCTTGTTCATGCCGTTTTGTGTGCTTTCACAACATTTTACCTATCGCAGTTTTGTACTCGCATTAAAACAACACTATCTCGTTAGATGACGTCGTTTTTGGTGGTTTCACGACGCTACCTAGCTTAAACTAACATAACTCAACCTAACATAACCTTCGCACTTCTATCGTTAGAAAACGTTTTACTCGCTACTTTACATTAGTTTCTACAACATTACGACGGTTTCAAGCGCTTTCACATTAGATATCGCAGTTCCCAACTTGTAAAGGTGAAAAACACTGCATCTCACTAAGTGACATTGTTTATTGCGGTTTTACGACGGTTCATACCTTAACCTAACCTAACATTCGTACTTGTATTGAAAAACGCTCTACTACACTGTTTCGTTCACAATTACGATATTTGCTTAACCTCACAGTTTTTCACCAACTTATTGCAGTACAGAACGCTGTATCTCGCTAAATGACATTGTTCTTTAAGGTTTCACGATGCTTGCATGCGCTTTAACGAGAATGTCACAATATAGCAGTTTCACACTTGTAACGGTAGAACACGCAGTATTTGGCTTGTTCATGCCGTTTTGTGTGCATTCACAACATTTCACCTATCGCAGTTTAATACTCGCAATAAAACAACACTATCTCGTTAGATGACATCGTTTTTGGTGGTTTCACGACGCTACCTAGCTCAAACTAACCGAACCTTCGCACTTCTATCGTTAGAAAACGTTTTATTCGCTACTTTACAATGTTTTCTACAAGATTACGACGGTTTCATGCGCTTTCACATTAGATATCGCAGTTCCTGACTTGTAATGGTGAAAAACACAGCATCTCACTAAGTGACATTGTTTAATGCGGTTTTAGCGCGGTTCATATCTTAACCTAACCTAACCTTACCTAAACCAACCTAACCTAACCTAACCAAACCTTACCTAACATACCCTAACCCAACCTAACCCAACTCAACCCAACCTAACCTAATCTAACCTAACCTAACCTAACCTAACCTAACCTAACCTAACCTAACCTAACGACGTTTGCAAGCGCTTTCACATTAGATATCGCAGTTCCCGACTTGTAATGGTGAAAAACACTGCATCTCACTAAATGACATTGATTAATGCGGTTTTACGACGGTTCATAACTTAACCTAACCTAACATTCGCACTTGTATTAAAAAACGCTCTATTACACTGTTTCGTTCACAATTAGGATATTTGCATAACCTCACAGTTTTTCACCAACTTATTGCAGTACAGAACGCTGTATCTCGCTAAATGACATTGTTCTTTAAGGTTTCACGATGCTTGCATGCGCTTTACCGAGAATATCACAATATAGCAGTTTCGCACTTGTAACGGTAGAACACGCAGTATTTGGCTTGTTCATGCCGTTTTGTGTGCTTTCACAACATTTTACCTATCGCAGTTTCGTACTCGCAATAAAACAACACTATCTCGTTAGATGACGTCGTTTTTGGTGGTTTCACGACGCTACCTAGCTTAAACTAACATAACTCAACCTAACATAACCTTCGCACTTCTATCATTAGAAAACGTTTTACTCGCTACTTTACATTGCTTTCTACAACATCACGACGGTTTCAAGCGCTTTCACATTAGATATCGCAGTTCCCAACTTGTAAAGGTGAAAAACACTGCATCTCACTAAGTGACATCGTTTATTGCGGTTTTACGACGGTTCATACCTTAACCTAACCTAACCTAACCCAACCTAACCTAACATAACCTAACCTAACCTAACCTAACCAAACCTAACCTAACCTAACCTAACCTAACCTAACCTAACGACGTTTGCAAGCGCTTTCACATTAGATATCGCAGTTCCCAACTTGTAATGGTGAAAAACACTGCATCTCACTAAGTGACATTGTTTAATGCGATTTTACGACGGTTCATATCTTAACCTAACCTAACATTCGTACTTGTATTGAAAAACGCTCTATTACACTGTTTCGTTCACAATTACGATATTTGCATAACCTCACAGTTTTTCACCAACTTATTGCAGTACAGAACGCTGTATCTCGCTAAAAGACATTGTTCTTTAAGGTTTCACGATGCTTGCATGCGCTTTAACGAGAATATCACAATATAGCAGTTTCGCACTTGTAACGGTAGAACACGCAGTATTTGGCTTGTTCATGCCGTTTTGTGTGCATTCACAACATTTCACCTATCGCAGTTTAATACTCGCAATAAAACAACACTATCTCGTTAGATGACGTCGTTTTTGGTAGTTTCACGACGCTACCTAGCTTAAACTAACCTAACCTAACCTAACCTTCGCACTTCTATCGTTAGAAAACGTTTTACTCGCAACTTTACAATGTTTTCTACTAGATTACGACGGTTTCATGCGCTTTCACATTAGATATCGTAGTTCCCGACTTGTAATGTTGAAAAACACTACATCTCACTAAGTGACATTGTTTAATGTGGTTTTACGACGGTTGATATGTCAACCTAACCTAACATTCGCACTTGTATCTAAAGACGCTCAATTACACTGTTTCGTTCACAATTACGATATTTGCTTGACCTCACAGTTTCTCACCAACTTATTACAGTACAGAACGCTGTATCTCGCTAAATGACATCGTGCTTCAAGGTTTCACGATACTTGCATGCGCTTTACCGAGAATGTCACAACATAGCAGTTTCGCACTTGTAACGGTACAACACGCAGTATTTGGCTTGTTCATGCCGTTTTGTGTGCTTTCACAACATTTTACCTATCGCAGTTTTGTACTCGCATTAAAACAACACTATCTCGTTAGATGACGTCGTTTTTGGTGGTTTCACGACGCTACCTAGCTTAAACTAACATAACTCAACCTAACATAACCTTCGCACTTCTATCGTTAGAAAACGTTTTACTCGCTACTTTACATTGCTTTCTACAACATTACGACGGTTTCAAGCGCTTTCACATTAGATATCGCAGTTCCCAACTTGTAAAGGTGAAAAACACTGCATCTCACTAAGTGACATTGTTTAATGCGGTTTTAGCGCGGTTCATACCTTAACCTAACCTAACATTCGTACTTGTATTGAAAAACGCTCTACTACACTGTTTCGTTCACAATTACGATATTTGCTTAACCTCACAGTTTTTCACCAACTTATTGCAGTACAGAACGCTGTATCTCGCTAAATGACATTGTTCTTTAAGGTTTCACGATGCTTGCATGCGCTTTAACGAGAATGTCACAATATAGCAGTTTCGCACTTGTAACGGTAGAACACGCAGTATTTGGCTTGTTCATGCCGTTTTGTGTGCATTCACAACATTTCACCTATCGCAGTTTAATACTCGCAATAAAACAACACTATCTCGTTAGATGACATCGTTTTTGGTGGTTTCACGACGCTACCTAGCTCAAACTAACCGAACCTTCGCACTTCTATCGTTAGAAAACGTTTTATTCGCTACTTTACAATGTTTTCTACAAGATTACGACGGTTTCATGCGCTTTCACATTAGATATCGCAGTTCCTGACTTGTAATGGTGAAAAACACAGCATCTCACTAAGTGACATTGTTTAATGCGGTTTTAGCGCGGTTCATATCTTAACCTAACCTAACCTTACCTAAACCAACCTAACCTAACCTAACCAAACCTTACCTAACATACCCTAACCTAACCTAACCTAACCTAACCTAACCAAACCTAACCTAACCTAACCTAACGTAACCTAACCTAACCTAACCTAACCTAACCTAACCTAACCTAACGACGTTTGCAAGCGCTTTCACATTAGATATCGCAGTTCCCGACTTGTAATGGTGAAAAACACTGCATCTCACTAAGTGACATTGTTTAATGCGGTTTTACGACGGTTCATATCTTAACCTAACCTAACATTCGCACTTGTATTAAAAAACGCTCTATCACACTGTTTCGTTCACAATTAGGATATTTGCACAACCTCACAGTTTTTCACCAACTTATTGCAGTACAGAACGCTGTATCTCGCTAAATGACATCGTTCTTCAAGGTTTCACGATGCTTGCATGCGCTTTAACGAGAATATCACAACATAGCAGTTTCGCACTTGTAACGATACAACACGCAGTATTTGGCTTGTTCATGCCGTTTTGTGTGCTTTCACAACATTTCACCTATCGCAGTTTCGTACTCGCAATAAAACAACACTATCTCGTTAGATGACGTCGTTTTTGGTGGTTTCACGACGCTACCTAGCTTAAACTAACATAACTCAACCTAACATAACCTTCGCACTTCTATCGTTAGAAAACGTTTTACTCGCTACTTTACATTGCTTTCTACAACATTACGACGGTTTCAAGCGCTTTCACATTAGATATCGCAGTTCCCAACTTGTAAAGGTGAAAAACACTGCATCTCACTAAGTGACATTGTTTAATGCGGTTTTAGCGCGGTTCATATCTTAACCTAACCTAACCTAACCTAACCTAGCCTAACCCAACCTAACCTAACATAACCTAACCTAACCCAACCCAACCCAACCTAACCTAACCTAACCTAACCTAAACTAACCTAACCCAACCTAACCTAACCTAACCTAACCTAACCCAACCTAACCCAACCCAACCCAACCTAACCTAACCTAAGCTAACCTAACCTAAGCTAACCAAACCTAACCTAACCTAACTTAACCTAACCTAACGTAACCTAACCTAACCTAACCTATTCTAACGTAACCTAACCTTACCTGACCTAACCTAACCTAACGTAACCTAACCTAACATAACGTAACCTCACCTAACCTAACCTAACCTAACGTAACCTAACCTAACCTAACCCAACCCAACCCAACCCAACAACACCCAACCCAACCTAACCTAACCTAACCTAACCTTACCTAACCTAACCAAATTATCCTTACCTAACCTAACCTAACCTAACGTAACCTAACCTAACCTAACCTAACGTAACCTAACCTAACCTAACGTAACCTAACCTAACCTAACCTAACCCAACCTAACCTAACCTAACCTAACCTAACCCAACTCAACCCAACCTAACCTAATCTAACCTAACCTAACCTAACCTAACCTAACCAAACCTAACCTAACCTAACCTAACCTAACGACGGTTGCAAGCGCTTTCACATTAAATATCGCAGTTCCCCACTTTTAATGGTGAAAAACACTGCATCTCAGTAATTGACATTGTTTATTGCGGTTTTACGACGGTACATATCTTAACCTAACCTAACATTCGCACTTGTATCTAAAAACGCTCTATTACACTGTTTTGTTCACAATTACGATATTTGCATAACCTCACAGTTTTTCACCAACTTATTGCAGTACAGAACGCTGTATCTCGCTAAATGACATTGTTCTTTAAGGTTTCACGATGCTTGCATGCGCTTTAACGAGAATATCACAATATAGCAGTTTCGCACTTGTAACGGTAGAACACGCAGTATTTGGCTTGTTCATGCCGTTTTGTGTGCTTTCACAACATTTCACCTATCGCAGTTTAATACTCGCTATAAAATAACACTATCTCGTTAGATGACGTCGTTTTTGGTAGTTTCACGACGCTACCTAGCTTAAACTAACCTAACCTAACCTAACCTTCGCACTTCTATTGTTAGAAAACGTTTTACTCGCCACTTTACAATGTTTTCTACAAGATTACGACGGTTTCATGCGCTTTCACATTAGATATCGTAGTTCCCGACTTGTAATGTTGAAAAACACTACATCTCACTAAGTGACATTGTTTAATGCGGTTTTACGACGGTTGATATGTCAACCTAACCTAACATTCGCACTTGTATCTAAAGACGCTCAATTACACTGTTTCGTTCACAATTACGATATTTGCTTGACCTCACAGTTTCTCACCAACTTATTACAGTACAGAACGCTGTATCTCGATAAATGACATCGTTCTTTAAGGTTTCACGATACTTGCATGCGCTTTACCGATAACGTCACAACATAGCAGTTTCGCACTTGTAACGGTACAACACGCAGCATTTGGCTTGTTCATGCCGTTTTGTGTGCTTTCACAACATTTTACCTATCGCAGTTTCGTACTCGCAATAAAACAACACTATCTCGTTAGATGACGTCGTTTTTGGTGGTTTCACGACGCTACCTAGCTTAAACTAACATAACTCAACCTAACATAACCTTCGCACTTCTATCGTTAGAAAACGTTTTACTCGCTACTTTACATTGCTTTCTACAACATTGCGACGGTTTCAAGCGCTTTCACATTAGATATCGCAGTTCCCAACTTGTAAAGGTGAAAAACACTGCATCTCACTAAGTGACATTGTTTATTGCGGTTTTACGACGGTTCATACCTTAACCTAACCTAACATTCGTACTTGTATTGAAAAACGCTCTACTACACTGTTTCGTTCACAATTACGATATTTGCTTAACCTCACAGTTTTTCACCAACTTATTGCAGTACAGAACGCTGTATCTCGCTAAATGACATTGTTCTTTAAGGTTTCACGATGCTTGCATGCGCTTTAACGAGAATGTCACAATATAGCAGTTTCGCACTTGTAACGGTAGAACACGCAGTATTTGGCTTGTTCATGCCGTTTTGTGTGCATTCACAACATTTCACCTATCGCAGTTTAATACTCGCAATAAAACAACACTATCTCGTTAGATGACATCGTTTTTGGTGGTTTCACGACGCTACCTAGCTCAAACTAACCGAACCTTCGCACTTCTATCGTTAGAAAACGTTTTATTCGCTACTTTACAATGTTTTCTACAAGATTACGACGGTTTCATGCGCTTTCACATTAGATATCGCAGTTCCTGACTTGTAATGGTGAAAAACACAGCATCTCACTAAGTGACATTGTTTAATGCGGTTTTAGCGCGGTTCATATCTTAACCTAACCTAACCTTACCTAAACCAACCTAACCTAACCTAACCAAACCTTACCTAACATACCCTAACCTAACCTAACCTAACCTAACCTAACCAAACCTAACCTAACCTAACCTAACGTAACCTAACCTAACCTAACCTAACCTAACCTAACCTAACCTAACGACGTTTGCAAGCGCTTTCACATTAGATATCGCAGTTCCCGACTTGTAATGGTGAAAAACACTGCATCTCACTAAGTGACATTGTTTAATGCGGTTTTACGACGGTTCATATCTTAACCTAACCTAACATTCGCACTTGTATTAAAAAACGCTCTATCACACTGTTTCGTTCACAATTAGGATATTTGCACAACCTCACAGTTTTTCACCAACTTATTGCAGTACAGAACGCTGTATCTCGCTAAATGACATCGTTCTTCAAGGTTTCACGATGCTTGCATGCGCTTTAACGAGAATATCACAACATAGCAGTTTCGCACTTGTAACGATACAACACGCAGTATTTGGCTTGTTCATGCCGTTTTGTGTGCTTTCACAACATTTCACCTATCGCAGTTTCGTACTCGCAATAAAACAACACTATCTCGTTAGATGACGTTGTTTTTGGTAGTTTCACGACGCTACCTAGCTTAAACTAACATAACTCAACCTAACATGACCTTCGCACTTCTATCGTTAGAAAACGTTTTACTCGCTACTTTACATTGCTTTCTACAACATTACGACGGTTTCAAGCGCTTTCACATTAGATATCGCAGTTCCCAACTTGTAAAGGTGAAAAACACTGCATCTCACTAAGTGACATTGTTTAATGCGGTTTTAGCGCGGTTCATATCTTAACCTAACCTAACCTAACCTAACCTAGCCTAACCCAACCTAACCTAACATAACCTAACCTAACCCAACCCAACCCAACCTAACCTAACCTAACCTAACCTAAACTAACCTAACCCAACCTAACCTAACCTAACCTAACCTAACCCAACCTAACCCAACCCAACCCAACCTAACCTAACCTAAGCTAACCTAACCTAAGCTAACCAAACCTAACCTAACCTAACTTAACCTAACCTAACGTAACCTAACCTAACCTAACCTATTCTAACGTAACCTAACCTTACCTGACCTAACCTAACCTAACGTAACCTAACCTAACCTAACATAACGTAACCTCACCTAACCTAACCTAACCTAACGTAACCTAACCTAACCTAACCCAACCTAACCCAACCCAACCCAACAACACCCAACCCAACCTAACCTAACCTAACCTAACCTTACCTAACCTAACCAAATTATCCTTACCTAACCTAACCTAACCTAACGTAACCTAACCTAACCTAGCCTAACGTAACCTAACCTAACCTAACGTAACCTAACCTAACCTAACCTAACCCAACCTAACCTAACCTAACCTAACCTAACCCAACTCAACCCAACCTAACCTAATCTAACCTAACCTAACCTAACCTAACCTAACCAAACCTAACCTAACCTAACCTAACATAACCTAACGACGGTTGCAAGCGCTTTCACATTAAATATCGCAGTTCCCCACTTTTAATGGTGAAAAACACTGCATCTCAGTAATTGACATTGTTTATTGCGGTTTTACGACGGTACATATCTTAACCTAACCTAACATTCGCACTTGTATCTAAAGACGCTCAATTACACTGTTTCGTTCACAATTACGATATTTGCTTGACCTCACAGTTTCTCACCAACTTATTACAGTACAGAACGCTGTATCTCGCTAAATGACATCGTTCTTTAAGGTTTCACGATACTTGCATGCGCTTTACCGATAACGTCACAACATAGCAGTTTCGCACTTGTAACGGTACAACACGCAGCATTTGGCTTGTTCATGCCGTTTTGTGTGCTTTCACAACATTTTACCTATCGCAGTTTCGTACTCGCAATAAAACAACACTATCTCGTTAGATGACGTCGTTTTTGGTGGTTTCACGACGCTACCTAGCTTAAACTAACATAACTCAACCTAACATAACCTTCGCACTTCTATCGTTAGAAAACGTTTTACTCGCTACTTTACATTGCTTTCTACAACATTACGACGGTTTCAAGCGCTTTCACATTAGATATCGCAGTTCCCAACTTGTAAAGGTGAAAAACACTGCATCTCACTAAGTGACATTGTTTATTGCGGTTTTACGACGGTTCATACCTTAACCTAACCTAACATTCGTACTTGTATTGAAAAACGCTCTACTACACTGTTTCGTTCACAATTACGATATTTGCTTAACCTCACAGTTTTTCACCAACTTATTGCAGTACAGAACGCTGTATCTCGCTAAATGACATTGTTCTTTAAGGTTTCACGATGCTTGCATGCGCTTTAACGAGAATGTCACAATATAGCAGTTTCGCACTTGTAACGGTAGAACACGCAGTATTTGGCTTGTTCATGCCGTTTTGTGTGCATTCACAACATTTCACCTATCGCAGTTTAATACTCGCAATAAAACAACACTATCTCGTTAGATGACATCGTTTTTGGTGGTTTCACGACGCTACCTAGCTCAAACTAACCGAACCTTCGCACTTCTATCGTTAGAAAACGTTTTATTCGCTACTTTACAATGTATTCTACAAGATTACGACGGTTTCATGCGCTTTCACATTAGATATCGTAGTTCCCGACTTGTAATGTTGAAAAACACTACATCTCACTAAGTGACATTGTTTATTGCGGTTTTACGACGGTTCATACCTTAACCTAACCTAACATTCGTACTTGTATTGAAAAACGCTCTACTACACTGTTTCGTTCACAATTACGATATTTGCTTAACCTCACAGTTTTTCACCAACTTATTGCAGTACAGAACGCTGTATCTCGCTAAATGACATCGTTCTTTAAGGTTTCACGATACTTGCATGCGCTTTACCGATAACGTCACAACATAGCAGTTTCGCACTTGTAACGGTACAACACGCAGCATTTGGCTTGTTCATGCCGTTTTGTGTGCTTTCACAACATTTTACCTATCGCAGTTTCGTACTCGCAATAAAACAACACTATCTCGTTAGATGACGTCGTTTTTGGTGGTTTCACGACGCTACCTAGCTTAAACTAACATAACTCAACCTAACATAACCTTCGCACTTCTATCGTTAGAAAACGTTTTACTCGCTACTTTACATTGCTTTCTACAACATTACGACGGTTTCAAGCGCTTTCACATTAGATATCACAGTTCCCAACTTGTAAAGGTGAAAAACACTGCATCTCACTAAGTGACATTGTTTAATGCGGTTTTACGACGGTTCATACCTTAACCTAACCTAACCTAACCTAACCTAACCTTACCTAACCTAACCTAACCTAACCCAACCCAACCCAACCTAACCTAACCTAACCTAACCTTAACTAACCTAACCCAACCTAACCCAACCCAACCCAACCTAACCTAACCTAAGCTAACCTAACCTAACCTAACCAAACCTAACCTAACCTAACTTTACCTAACCTAACGTAACCTAACCTATTCTAACGTAACCCAACCTTACCTGACCTAACCTAACCTAACGTAACCTAACCTAACCTAACATAACCTAACCTAACCTAACCTAACCTTACCTAACCTAACCTAACCTAACCCAACCCAACCCAACCTAACCTAACCTAACCTAACCTAAACTAACCTAACCCAACCTAACCTAACCTAACCTAACCTAACCCAACCTAACCCAACCCAACCCAACCTAACCTAACCTAAGCTAACCTAACCTAACCTAACCAAACCTAACCTAACCTAACTTTACCTAACCTAACGTAACCTAACCTATTCTAACGTAACCCAACCTTACCTGACCTAACCTAACCTAACGTAACCTAACCTAACCTAACCTAACCTAACGTAACCTAACCTAACCTAACCTAACCTAACCTGACCTAACCCAACCTAACCCAACTCAACCCAACCTAACCTAATCTAACCTAACCTAACCTAACCTAACCTAACCTAACCTAACCTAACCTAACGACGTTTGCAAGCGCTTTCACATTAGATATCGCAGTTCCCGACTTGTAATGGTGAAAAACACTGCATCTCACTAAATGACATTGATTAATGCGGTTTTACGACGGTTCATAACTTAACCTAACCTAACATTCGCACTTGTATTAAAAAACGCTCTATTACACTGTTTCGTTCACAATTAGGATATTTGCATAACCTCACAGTTTTTCACCAACTTATTGCAGTACAGAACGCTGTATCTCGCTAAATGACATTGTTCTTTAAGGTTTCACGATGCTTGCATGCGCTTTACCGAGAATATCACAATATAGCAGTTTCGCACTTGTAACGGTAGAACACGCAGTATTTGGCTTGTTCATGCCGTTTTGTGTGCTTTCACAACATTTCACCTATCGCAGTTTAATACTCGCTATAAAACAACACTATCTCGTTAGATGACATCGTTTTTGGTAGTTTCACGACGCTACCTAGCTTAAACTAACCTAACCTAACCTAACCTTCGCACTTCTATCGTTAGAAAACGTTTTACTCGCCACTTTACAATGTTTTCTACAAGATTACGACGGTTTCATGCGCTTTCACATTAGATATCGTAGTTCCCGACTTGTAATGTTGAAAAAGACTACATCTCACTAAGTGACATTGTTTAATGCGGTTTTACGACGGTTGATATGTCAACCTAACCTAACATACGCACTTGTATCTAAAGACGCTCAATTACACTGTTTCGTTCACAATTACGATATTTGCTTGACCTCACAGTTTCTCACCAACTTATTACAGTACAGAACGCTGTATCTCGCTAAATGACATCGTTCTTTAAGGTTTCGCGATACTTGCATGCGCTTTACCGAGAATGTCACAACATAGCAGTTTCGCACTTGTAACGGTACAACACGCAATATTTGGCTTGTTCATGCCGTTTTGTGTGCTTTCACAACATTTTACCTATCGCAGTTTCGTACTCGCAATAAAACAACACTATCTCGTTAGATGACGTCGTTTTTGGTGGTTTCACGACGCTACCTAGCTTAAACTAACATAACTCAACCTAACATAACCTTCGCACTTCTATCATTAGAAAACGTTTTACTCGCTACTTTACATTGCTTTCTACAACATCACGACGGTTTCAAGCGCTTTCACATTAGATATCGCAGTTCCCAACTTGTAAAGGTGAAAAACACTGCATCTCACTAAGTGACATCGTTTATTGCGGTTTTACGACGGTTCATACCTTAACCTAACGTAACCTAACCTAACCTAACCCAACCTAACCTAACATAACCTAACCTAACCTAACCTAACCTAACCTAACCTAACGACGTTTGCAAGCGCTTTCACATTAGATATCGCAGTTCCCAACTTGTAATGGTGAAAAACACTGCATCTCACTAAGTGACATTGTTTAATGCGATTTTACGACGGTTCATATCTTAACCTAACCTAACATTCGTACTTGTATTGAAAAACGCTCTATTACACTGTTTCGTTCACAATTACGATATTTGCATAACCTCACAGTTTTTCACCAACTTATTGCAGTACAGAACGCTGTATCTCGCTAAATGACATTGTTCTTTAAGGTTTCACGATGCTTGCATGCGCTTTAACGAGAATATCACAATATAGCAGTTTCGCACTTGTAACGGTAGAACACGCAGTATTTGGCTTGTTCATGCCGTTTTGTGTGCATTCACAACATTTCACCTATCGCAGTTTAATACTCGCAATAAAACAACACTATCTCGTTAGATGACGTCGTTTTTGGTAGTTTCACGACGCTACCTAGCTTAAACTAACCTAACCTAACCTAACCTTCGCACTTCTATCGTTAGAAAACGTTTTACTCGCAACTTTACAATGTTTTCTACTAGATTACGACGGTTTCATGCGCTTTCACATTAGATATCGTAGTTCCCGACTTGTAATGTTGAAAAACACTACATCTCACTAAGTGACATTGTTTAATGCGGTTTTACGACGGTTGATATGTCAACCTAACCTAACATTCGCACTTGTATCTAAAGACGCTCAATTACACTGTTTCGTTCACAATTACGATATTTGCTTGACCTCACAGTTTCTCACCAACTTATTACAGTACAGAACGCTGTATCTCGCTAAATGACATCGTGCTTTAAGGTTTCACGATACTTGCATGCGCTTTACCGAGAATGTCACAACATAGCAGTTTCGCACTTGTAACGGTACAACACGCAGTATTTGGCTTGTTCATGCCGTTTTGTGTGCTTTCACAACATTTTACCTATCGCAGTTTTGTACTCGCATTAAAACAACACTATCTCGTTAGATGACGTCGTTTTTGGTGGTTTCACGACGCTACCTAGCTTAAACTAACATAACTCAACCTAACATAACCTTCGCACTTCTATCGTTAGAAAACGTTTTACTCGCTACTTTACATTAGTTTCTACAACATTACGACGGTTTCAAGCGTTTTCACATTAGATATCGCAGTTCCCAACTTGTAAAGGTGAAAAACACTGCATCTCACTAAGTGACATTGTTTATTGCGGTTTTACGACGGTTCATACCTTAACCTAACCTAACATTCGTACTTGTATTGAAAAACGCTCTACTACACTGTTTCGTTCACAATTACGATATTTGCTTAACCTCACAGTTTTTCACCAACTTATTGCAGTACAGAACGCTGTATCTCGCTAAATGACATTGTTCTTTAAGGTTTCACGATGCTTGCATGCGCTTTAACGAGAATGTCACAATATAGCAGTTTCACACTTGTAACGGTAGAACACGCAGTATTTGGCTTGTTCATGCCGTTTTGTGTGCATTCACAACATTTCACCTATCGCAGTTTAATACTCGCAATAAAACAACACTATCTCGTTAGATGACATCGTTTTTGGTGGTTTCACGACGCTACCTAGCTCAAACTAACCGAACCTTCGCACTTCTATCGTTAGAAAACGTTTTATTCGCTACTTTACAATGTTTTCTACAAGATTACGACGGTTTCATGCGCTTTCACATTAGATATCGCAGTTCCTGACTTGTAATGGTGAAAAACACAGCATCTCACTAAGTGACATTGTTTAATGCGGTTTTAGCGCGGTTCATATCTTAACCTAACCTAACCTTACCTAAACCAACCTAACCTAACCTAACCAAACCTTACCTAACATACCCTAACCCAACCTAACCCAACTCAACCCAACCTAACCTAATCTAACCTAACCTAACCTAACCTAACCTAACCTAACCTAACCTAACCTAACCTTACCTAACGACGTTTGCAAGCGCTTTCACATTAGATATCGCAGTTCCCGACTTGTAATGGTGAAAAACACTGCATCTCACTAAATGACATTGATTAATGCGGTTTTACGACGGTTCATAACTTAACCTAACCTAACATTCGCACTTGTATTAAAAAACGCTCTATTACACTGTTTCGTTCACAATTAGGATATTTGCATAACCTCACAGTTTTTCACCAACTTATTGCAGTACAGAACGCTGTATCTCGCTAAATGACATTGTTCTTTAAGGTTTCACGATGCTTGCATGCGCTTTACCGAGAATATCACAATATAGCAGTTTCGCACTTGTAACGGTAGAACACGCAGTATTTGGCTTGTTCATGCCGTTTTGTGTGCTTTCACAACATTTTACCTATCGCAGTTTCGTACTCGCAATAAAACAACACTATCTCGTTAGATGACGTCGTTTTTGGTGGTTTCACGACGCTACCTAGCTTAAACTAACATAACTCAACCTAACATAACCTTCGCACTTCTATCATTAGAAAACGTTTTACTCGCTACTTTACATTGCTTTCTACAACATCACGACGGTTTCAAGCGCTTTCACATTAGATATCGCAGTTCCCAACTTGTAAAGGTGAAAAACACTGCATCTCACTAAGTGACATCGTTTATTGCGGTTTTACGACGGTTCATACCTTAACCTAACCTAACCTAACCCAACCTAACCTAACATAACCTAACCTAACCTAACCTAACCAAACCTAACCTAACCTAACCTAACCTAACCTAACCTAACGACGTTTGCAAGCGCTTTCACATTAGATATCGCAGTTCCCAACTTGTAATGGTGAAAAACACTGCATCTCACTAAGTGACATTGTTTAATGCGATTTTACGACGGTTCATATCTTAACCTAACCTAACATTCGTACTTGTATTGAAAAACGCTCTATTACACTGTTTCGTTCACAATTACGATATTTGCATAACCTCACAGTTTTTCACCAACTTATTGCAGTACAGAACGCTGTATCTCGCTAAAAGACATTGTTCTTTAAGGTTTCACGATGCTTGCATGCGCTTTAACGAGAATATCACAATATAGCAGTTTCGCACTTGTAACGGTAGAACACGCAGTATTTGGCTTGTTCATGCCGTTTTGTGTGCATTCACAACATTTCACCTATCGCAGTTTAATACTCGCAATAAAACAACACTATCTCGTTAGATGACGTCGTTTTTGGTAGTTTCACGACGCTACCTAGCTTAAACTAACCTAACCTAACCTAACCTTCGCACTTCTATCGTTAGAAAACGTTTTACTCGCAACTT
Organism: Rhipicephalus microplus; assembly: GCF_043290135.1. Classification (NCBI taxonomy): domain Eukaryota; kingdom Metazoa; phylum Arthropoda; class Arachnida; order Ixodida; family Ixodidae; genus Rhipicephalus; species Rhipicephalus microplus. The sequence continues at coordinate 1,195,293 of NW_027464624.1, read as the reverse complement.
TACAATGTTTTCTACTAGATTACGACGGTTTCATGCGCTTTCACATTAGATATCGTAGTTCCCGACTTGTAATGTTGAAAAACACTACATCTCACTAAGTGACATTGTTTAATGTGGTTTTACGACGGTTGATATGTCAACCTAACCTAACATTCGCACTTGTATCTAAAGACGCTCAATTACACTGTTTCGTTCACAATTACGATATTTGCTTGACCTCACAGTTTCTCACCAACTTATTACAGTACAGAACGCTGTATCTCGCTAAATGACATCGTGCTTCAAGGTTTCACGATACTTGCATGCGCTTTACCGAGAATGTCACAACATAGCAGTTTCGCACTTGTAACGGTACAACACGCAGTATTTGGCTTGTTCATGCCGTTTTGTGTGCTTTCACAACATTTTACCTATCGCAGTTTTGTACTCGCATTAAAACAACACTATCTCGTTAGATGACGTCGTTTTTGGTGGTTTCACGACGCTACCTAGCTTAAACTAACATAACTCAACCTAACATAACCTTCGCACTTCTATCGTTAGAAAACGTTTTACTCGCTACTTTACATTGCTTTCTACAACATTACGACGGTTTCAAGCGCTTTCACATTAGATATCGCAGTTCCCAACTTGTAAAGGTGAAAAACACTGCATCTCACTAAGTGACATTGTTTAATGCGGTTTTAGCGCGGTTCATACCTTAACCTAACCTAACATTCGTACTTGTATTGAAAAACGCTCTACTACACTGTTTCGTTCACAATTACGATATTTGCTTAACCTCACAGTTTTTCACCAACTTATTGCAGTACAGAACGCTGTATCTCGCTAAATGACATTGTTCTTTAAGGTTTCACGATGCTTGCATGCGCTTTAACGAGAATGTCACAATATAGCAGTTTCGCACTTGTAACGGTAGAACACGCAGTATTTGGCTTGTTCATGCCGTTTTGTGTGCATTCACAACATTTCACCTATCGCAGTTTAATACTCGCAATAAAACAACACTATCTCGTTAGATGACATCGTTTTTGGTGGTTTCACGACGCTACCTAGCTCAAACTAACCGAACCTTCGCACTTCTATCGTTAGAAAACGTTTTATTCGCTACTTTACAATGTTTTCTACAAGATTACGACGGTTTCATGCGCTTTCACATTAGATATCGCAGTTCCTGACTTGTAATGGTGAAAAACACAGCATCTCACTAAGTGACATTGTTTAATGCGGTTTTAGCGCGGTTCATATCTTAACCTAACCTAACCTTACCTAAACCAACCTAACCTAACCTAACCAAACCTTACCTAACATACCCTAACCTAACCTAACCTAACCTAACCTAACCAAACCTAACCTAACCTAACCTAACGTAACCTAACCTAACCTAACCTAACCTAACCTAACGACGTTTGCAAGCGCTTTCACATTAGATATCGCAGTTCCCGACTTGTAATGGTGAAAAACACTGCATCTCACTAAGTGACATTGTTTAATGCGGTTTTACGACGGTTCATATCTTAACCTAACCTAACATTCGCACTTGTATTAAAAAACGCTCTATCACACTGTTTCGTTCACAATTAGGATATTTGCACAACCTCACAGTTTTTCACCAACTTATTGCAGTACAGAACGCTGTATCTCGCTAAATGACATCGTTCTTCAAGGTTTCACGATGCTTGCATGCGCTTTAACGAGAATATCACAACATAGCAGTTTCGCACTTGTAACGATACAACACGCAGTATTTGGCTTGTTCATGCCGTTTTGTGTGCTTTCACAACATTTCACCTATCGCAGTTTCGTACTCGCAATAAAACAACACTATCTCGTTAGATGACGTTGTTTTTGGTAGTTTCACGACGCTACCTAGCTTAAACTAACATAACTCAACCTAACATGACCTTCGCACTTCTATCGTTAGAAAACGTTTTACTCGCTACTTTACATTGCTTTCTACAACATTACGACGGTTTCAAGCGCTTTCACATTAGATATCGCAGTTCCCAACTTGTAAAGGTGAAAAACACTGCATCTCACTAAGTGACATTGTTTAATGCGGTTTTAGCGCGGTTCATATCTTAACCTAACCTAACCTAACCTAACCTAGCCTAACCCAACCTAACCTAACATAACCTAACCTAACCCAACCCAACCCAACCTAACCTAACCTAACCTAACCTAAACTAACCTAACCCAACCTAACCTAACCTAACCTAACCTAACCCAACCTAACCCAACCCAACCCAACCTAACCTAACCTAAGCTAACCTAACCTAAGCTAACCAAACCTAACCTAACCTAACTTAACCTAACCTAACGTAACCTAACCTAACCTAACCTATTCTAACGTAACCTAACCTTACCTGACCTAACCTAACCTAACGTAACCTAACCTAACCTAACATAACGTAACCTCACCTAACCTAACCTAACCTAACGTAACCTAACCTAACCTAACCCAACCTAACCCAACCCAACCCAACAACACCCAACCCAACCTAACCTAACCTAACCTAACCTTACCTAACCTAACCAAATTATCCTTACCTAACCTAACCTAACCTAACGTAACCTAACCTAACCTAACCTAACGTAACCTAACCTAACCTAACGTAACCTAACCTAACCTAACCTAACCCAACCTAACCTAACCTAACCTAACCTAACCCAACTCAACCCAACCTAACCTAATCTAACCTAACCTAACCTAACCTAACCTAACCAAACCTAACCTAACCTAACCTAACATAACCTAACGACGGTTGCAAGCGCTTTCACATTAAATATCGCAGTTCCCCACTTTTAATGGTGAAAAACACTGCATCTCAGTAATTGACATTGTTTATTGCGGTTTTACGACGGTACATATCTTAACCTAACCTAACATTCGCACTTGTATCTAAAGACGCTCAATTACACTGTTTCGTTCACAATTACGATATTTGCTTGACCTCACAGTTTCTCACCAACTTATTACAGTACAGAACGCTGTATCTCGCTAAATGACATCGTTCTTTAAGGTTTCACGATACTTGCATGCGCTTTACCGATAACGTCACAACATAGCAGTTTCGCACTTGTAACGGTACAACACGCAGCATTTGGCTTGTTCATGCCGTTTTGTGTGCTTTCACAACATTTTACCTATCGCAGTTTCGTACTCGCAATAAAACAACACTATCTCGTTAGATGACGTCGTTTTTGGTGGTTTCACGACGCTACCTAGCTTAAACTAACATAACTCAACCTAACATAACCTTCGCACTTCTATCGTTAGAAAACGTTTTACTCGCTACTTTACATTGCTTTCTACAACATTACGACGGTTTCAAGCGCTTTCACATTAGATATCGCAGTTCCCAACTTGTAAAGGTGAAAAACACTGCATCTCACTAAGTGACATTGTTTATTGCGGTTTTACGACGGTTCATACCTTAACCTAACCTAACATTCGTACTTGTATTGAAAAACGCTCTACTACACTGTTTCGTTCACAATTACGATATTTGCTTAACCTCACAGTTTTTCACCAACTTATTGCAGTACAGAACGCTGTATCTCGCTAAATGACATTGTTCTTTAAGGTTTCACGATGCTTGCATGCGCTTTAACGAGAATGTCACAATATAGCAGTTTCGCACTTGTAACGGTAGAACACGCAGTATTTGGCTTGTTCATGCCGTTTTGTGTGCATTCACAACATTTCACCTATCGCAGTTTAATACTCGCAATAAAACAACACTATCTCGTTAGATGACATCGTTTTTGGTGGTTTCACGACGCTACCTAGCTCAAACTAACCGAACCTTCGCACTTCTATCGTTAGAAAACGTTTTATTCGCTACTTTACAATGTATTCTACAAGATTACGACGGTTTCATGCGCTTTCACATTAGATATCGTAGTTCCCGACTTGTAATGTTGAAAAACACTACATCTCACTAAGTGACATTGTTTATTGCGGTTTTACGACGGTTCATACCTTAACCTAACCTAACATTCGTACTTGTATTGAAAAACGCTCTACTACACTGTTTCGTTCACAATTACGATATTTGCTTAACCTCACAGTTTTTCACCAACTTATTGCAGTACAGAACGCTGTATCTCGCTAAATGACATCGTTCTTTAAGGTTTCACGATACTTGCATGCGCTTTACCGATAACGTCACAACATAGCAGTTTCGCACTTGTAACGGTACAACACGCAGCATTTGGCTTGTTCATGCCGTTTTGTGTGCTTTCACAACATTTTACCTATCGCAGTTTCGTACTCGCAATAAAACAACACTATCTCGTTAGATGACGTCGTTTTTGGTGGTTTCACGACGCTACCTAGCTTAAACTAACATAACTCAACCTAACATAACCTTCGCACTTCTATCGTTAGAAAACGTTTTACTCGCTACTTTACATTGCTTTCTACAACATTACGACGGTTTCAAGCGCTTTCACATTAGATATCACAGTTCCCAACTTGTAAAGGTGAAAAACACTGCATCTCACTAAGTGACATTGTTTAATGCGGTTTTACGACGGTTCATACCTTAACCTAACCTAACCTAACCTAACCTAACCTTACCTAACCTAACCTAACCTAACCCAACCCAACCCAACCTAACCTAACCTAACCTAACCTTAACTAACCTAACCCAACCTAACCCAACCCAACCCAACCTAACCTAACCTAAGCTAACCTAACCTAACCTAACCAAACCTAACCTAACCTAACTTTACCTAACCTAACGTAACCTAACCTATTCTAACGTAACCCAACCTTACCTGACCTAACCTAACCTAACGTAACCTAACCTAACCTAACATAACCTAACCTAACCTAACCTAACCTTACCTAACCTAACCTAACCTAACCCAACCCAACCCAACCTAACCTAACCTAACCTAACCTAAACTAACCTAACCCAACCTAACCTAACCTAACCTAACCTAACCCAACCTAACCCAACCCAACCCAACCTAACCTAACCTAAGCTAACCTAACCTAACCTAACCAAACCTAACCTAACCTAACTTTACCTAACCTAACGTAACCTAACCTATTCTAACGTAACCCAACCTTACCTGACCTAACCTAACGTAACCTAACCTAACCTAACCTAACCTAACGTAACCTAACCTAACCTAACCTAACCTAACCTGACCTAACCCAACCTAACCCAACTCAACCCAACCTAACCTAATCTAACCTAACCTAACCTAACCTAACCTAACCTAACCTAACCTAACCTAACGACGTTTGCAAGCGCTTTCACATTAGATATCGCAGTTCCCGACTTGTAATGGTGAAAAACACTGCATCTCACTAAATGACATTGATTAATGCGGTTTTACGACGGTTCATAACTTAACCTAACCTAACATTCGCACTTGTATTAAAAAACGCTCTATTACACTGTTTCGTTCACAATTAGGATATTTGCATAACCTCACAGTTTTTCACCAACTTATTGCAGTACAGAACGCTGTATCTCGCTAAATGACATTGTTCTTTAAGGTTTCACGATGCTTGCATGCGCTTTACCGAGAATATCACAATATAGCAGTTTCGCACTTGTAACGGTAGAACACGCAGTATTTGGCTTGTTCATGCCGTTTTGTGTGCTTTCACAACATTTCACCTATCGCAGTTTAATACTCGCTATAAAACAACACTATCTCGTTAGATGACATCGTTTTTGGTAGTTTCACGACGCTACCTAGCTTAAACTAACCTAACCTAACCTAACCTTCGCACTTCTATCGTTAGAAAACGTTTTACTCGCCACTTTACAATGTTTTCTACAAGATTACGACGGTTTCATGCGCTTTCACATTAGATATCGTAGTTCCCGACTTGTAATGTTGAAAAAGACTACATCTCACTAAGTGACATTGTTTAATGCGGTTTTACGACGGTTGATATGTCAACCTAACCTAACATTCGCACTTGTATCTAAAGACGCTCAATTACACTGTTTCGTTCACAATTACGATATTTGCTTGACCTCACAGTTTCTCACCAACTTATTACAGTACAGAACGCTGTATCTCGCTAAATGACATCGTTCTTTAAGGTTTCACGATACTTGCATGCGCTTTACCGAGAATGTCACAACATAGCAGTTTCGCACTTGTAACGGTACAACACGCAGTATTTGGCTTGTTCATGCCGTTTTGTGTGCTTTCACAACATTTTACCTATCGCAGTTTCGTACTCGCAATAAAACAACACTATCTCGTTAGATGACGTCGTTTTTGGTGGTTTCACGACGCTACCTAGCTTAAACTAACATAACTCAACCTAACATAACCTTCGCACTTCTATCATTAGAAAACGTTTTACTCGCTACTTTACATTGCTTTCTACAACATCACGACGGTTTCAAGCGCTTTCACATTAGATATCGCAGTTCCCAACTTGTAAAGGTGAAAAACACTGCATCTCACTAAGTGACATCGTTTATTGCGGTTTTACGACGGTTCATACCTTAACCTAACGTAACCTAACCTAACCTAACCCAACCTAACCTAACATAACCTAACCTAACCTAACCTAACCTAACGACGTTTGCAAGCGCTTTCACATTAGATATCGCAGTTCCCAACTTGTAATGGTGAAAAACACTGCATCTCACTAAGTGACATTGTTTAATGCGATTTTACGACGGTTCATATCTTAACCTAACCTAACATTCGTACTTGTATTGAAAAACGCTCTATTACACTGTTTCGTTCACAATTACGATATTTGCATAACCTCACAGTTTTTCACCAACTTATTGCAGTACAGAACGCTGTATCTCGCTAAATGACATTGTTCTTTAAGGTTTCACGATGCTTGCATGCGCTTTAACGAGAATATCACAATATAGCAGTTTCGCACTTGTAACGGTAGAACACGCAGTATTTGGCTTGTTCATGCCGTTTTGTGTGCATTCACAACATTTCACCTATCGCAGTTTAATACTCGCAATAAAACAACACTATCTCGTTAGATGACGTCGTTTTTGGTAGTTTCACGACGCTACCTAGCTTAAACTAACCTAACCTAACCTAACCTTCGCACTTCTATCGTTAGAAAACGTTTTACTCGCAACTTTACAATGTTTTCTACTAGATTACGACGGTTTCATGCGCTTTCACATTAGATATCGTAGTTCCCGACTTGTAATGTTGAAAAACACTACATCTCACTAAGTGACATTGTTTAATGCGGTTTTACGACGGTTGATATGTCAACCTAACCTAACATTCGCACTTGTATCTAAAGACGCTCAATTACACTGTTTCGTTCACAATTACGATATTTGCTTGACCTCACAGTTTCTCACCAACTTATTACAGTACAGAACGCTGTATCTCGCTAAATGACATCGTGCTTTAAGGTTTCACGATACTTGCATGCGCTTTACCGAGAATGTCACAACATAGCAGTTTCGCACTTGTAACGGTACAACACGCAGTATTTGGCTTGTTCATGCCGTTTTGTGTGCTTTCACAACATTTTACCTATCGCAGTTTTGTACTCGCATTAAAACAACACTATCTCGTTAGATGACGTCGTTTTTGGTGGTTTCACGACGCTACCTAGCTTAAACTAACATAACTCAACCTAACATAACCTTCGCACTTCTATCGTTAGAAAACGTTTTACTCGCTACTTTACATTAGTTTCTACAACATTACGACGGTTTCAAGCGCTTTCACATTAGATATCGCAGTTCCCAACTTGTAAAGGTGAAAAACACTGCATCTCACTAAGTGACATTGTTTATTGCGGTTTTACGACGGTTCATACCTTAACCTAACCTAACATTCGTACTTGTATTGAAAAACGCTCTACTACACTGTTTCGTTCACAATTACGATATTTGCTTAACCTCACAGTTTTTCACCAACTTATTGCAGTACAGAACGCTGTATCTCGCTAAATGACATTGTTCTTTAAGGTTTCACGATGCTTGCATGCGCTTTAACGAGAATGTCACAATATAGCAGTTTCACACTTGTAACGGTAGAACACGCAGTATTTGGCTTGTTCATGCCGTTTTGTGTGCATTCACAACATTTCACCTATCGCAGTTTAATACTCGCAATAAAACAACACTATCTCGTTAGATGACATCGTTTTTGGTGGTTTCACGACGCTACCTAGCTCAAACTAACCGAACCTTCGCACTTCTATCGTTAGAAAACGTTTTATTCGCTACTTTACAATGTTTTCTACAAGATTACGACGGTTTCATGCGCTTTCACATTAGATATCGCAGTTCCTGACTTGTAATGGTGAAAAACACAGCATCTCACTAAGTGACATTGTTTAATGCGGTTTTAGCGCGGTTCATATCTTAACCTAACCTAACCTTACCTAAACCAACCTAACCTAACCTAACCAAACCTTACCTAACATACCCTAACCCAACCTAACCCAACTCAACCCAACCTAACCTAATCTAACCTAACCTAACCTAACCTAACCTAACCTAACCTAACCTAACCTAACCTAACGACGTTTGCAAGCGCTTTCACATTAGATATCGCAGTTCCCGACTTGTAATGGTGAAAAACACTGCATCTCACTAAATGACATTGATTAATGCGGTTTTACGACGGTTCATAACTTAACCTAACCTAACATTCGCACTTGTATTAAAAAACGCTCTATTACACTGTTTCGTTCACAATTAGGATATTTGCATAACCTCACAGTTTTTCACCAACTTATTGCAGTACAGAACGCTGTATCTCGCTAAATGACATTGTTCTTTAAGGTTTCACGATGCTTGCATGCGCTTTACCGAGAATATCACAATATAGCAGTTTCGCACTTGTAACGGTAGAACACGCAGTATTTGGCTTGTTCATGCCGTTTTGTGTGCTTTCACAACATTTTACCTATCGCAGTTTCGTACTCGCAATAAAACAACACTATCTCGTTAGATGACGTCGTTTTTGGTGGTTTCACGACGCTACCTAGCTTAAACTAACATAACTCAACCTAACATAACCTTCGCACTTCTATCATTAGAAAACGTTTTACTCGCTACTTTACATTGCTTTCTACAACATCACGACGGTTTCAAGCGCTTTCACATTAGATATCGCAGTTCCCAACTTGTAAAGGTGAAAAACACTGCATCTCACTAAGTGACATCGTTTATTGCGGTTTTACGACGGTTCATACCTTAACCTAACCTAACCTAACCCAACCTAACCTAACATAACCTAACCTAACCTAACCTAACCAAACCTAACCTAACCTAACCTAACCTAACCTAACCTAACGACGTTTGCAAGCGCTTTCACATTAGATATCGCAGTTCCCAACTTGTAATGGTGAAAAACACTGCATCTCACTAAGTGACATTGTTTAATGCGATTTTACGACGGTTCATATCTTAACCTAACCTAACATTCGTACTTGTATTGAAAAACGCTCTATTACACTGTTTCGTTCACAATTACGATATTTGCATAACCTCACAGTTTTTCACCAACTTATTGCAGTACAGAACGCTGTATCTCGCTAAAAGACATTGTTCTTTAAGGTTTCACGATGCTTGCATGCGCTTTAACGAGAATATCACAATATAGCAGTTTCGCACTTGTAACGGTAGAACACGCAGTATTTGGCTTGTTCATGCCGTTTTGTGTGCATTCACAACATTTCACCTATCGCAGTTTAATACTCGCAATAAAACAACACTATCTCGTTAGATGACGTCGTTTTTGGTAGTTTCACGACGCTACCTAGCTTAAACTAACCTAACCTAACCTAACCTTCGCACTTCTATCGTTAGAAAACGTTTTACTCGCAACTTTACAATGTTTTCTACTAGATTACGACGGTTTCATGCGCTTTCACATTAGATATCGTAGTTCCCGACTTGTAATGTTGAAAAACACTACATCTCACTAAGTGACATTGTTTAATGTGGTTTTACGACGGTTGATATGTCAACCTAACCTAACATTCGCACTTGTATCTAAAGACGCTCAATTACACTGTTTCGTTCACAATTACGATATTTGCTTGACCTCACAGTTTCTCACCAACTTATTACAGTACAGAACGCTGTATCTCGCTAAATGACATCGTGCTTCAAGGTTTCACGATACTTGCATGCGCTTTACCGAGAATGTCACAACATAGCAGTTTCGCACTTGTAACGGTACAACACGCAGTATTTGGCTTGTTCATGCCGTTTTGTGTGCTTTCACAACATTTTACCTATCGCAGTTTTGTACTCGCATTAAAACAACACTATCTCGTTAGATGACGTCGTTTTTGGTGGTTTCACGACGCTACCTAGCTTAAACTAACATAACTCAACCTAACATAACCTTCGCACTTCTATCGTTAGAAAACGTTTTACTCGCTACTTTACATTGCTTTCTACAACATTACGACGGTTTCAAGCGCTTTCACATTAGATATCGCAGTTCCCAACTTGTAAAGGTGAAAAACACTGCATCTCACTAAGTGACATTGTTTAATGCGGTTTTAGCGCGGTTCATATCTTAACCTAACCTAACCTAACCTAACCTAGCCTAACCCAACCTAACCTAACATAACCTAACCTAACCCAACCCAACCCAACCTAACCTAACCTAACCTAACCTAAACTAACCTAACCCAACCTAACCTAACCTAACCTAACCTAACCCAACCTAACCCAACCCAACCCAACCTAACCTAACCTAAGCTAACCTAACCTAAGCTAACCAAACCTAACCTAACCTAACTTAACCTAACCTAACGTAACCTAACCTAACCTAACCTATTCTAACGTAACCTAACCTTACCTGACCTAACCTAACCTAACGTAACCTAACCTAACATAACGTAACCTCACCTAACCTAACCTAACCTAACGTAACCTAACCTAACCTAACCCAACCCAACCCAACCCAACAACACCCAACCCAACCTAACCTAACCTAACCTAACCTTACCTAACCTAACCAAATTATCCTTACCTAACCTAACCTAACCTAACGTAACCTAACCTAACCTAACCTAACGTAACCTAACCTAACCTAACGTAACCTAACCTAACCTAACCTAACCCAACCTAACCTAACCTAACCTAACCTAACCCAACTCAACCCAACCTAACCTAATCTAACCTAACCTAACCTAACCTAACCTAACCAAACCTAACCTAACCTAACCTAACCTAACGACGGTTGCAAGCGCTTTCACATTAAATATCGCAGTTCCCCACTTTTAATGGTGAAAAACACTGCATCTCAGTAATTGACATTGTTTATTGCGGTTTTACGACGGTACATATCTTAACCTAACCTAACATTCGCACTTGTATCTAAAAACGCTCTATTACACTGTTTTGTTCACAATTACGATATTTGCATAACCTCACAGTTTTTCACCAACTTATTGCAGTACAGAACGCTGTATCTCGCTAAATGACATTGTTCTTTAAGGTTTCACGATGCTTGCATGCGCTTTAACGAGAATATCACAATATAGCAGTTTCGCACTTGTAACGGTAGAACACGCAGTATTTGGCTTGTTCATGCCGTTTTGTGTGCTTTCACAACATTTCACCTATCGCAGTTTAATACTCGCTATAAAATAACACTATCTCGTTAGATGACGTCGTTTTTGGTAGTTTCACGACGCTACCTAGCTTAAACTAACCTAACCTAACCTAACCTTCGCACTTCTATTGTTAGAAAACGTTTTACTCGCCACTTTACAATGTTTTCTACAAGATTACGACGGTTTCATGCGCTTTCACATTAGATATCGTAGTTCCCGACTTGTAATGTTGAAAAACACTACATCTCACTAAGTGACATTGTTTAATGCGGTTTTACGACGGTTGATATGTCAACCTAACCTAACATTCGCACTTGTATCTAAAGACGCTCAATTACACTGTTTCGTTCACAATTACGATATTTGCTTGACCTCACAGTTTCTCACCAACTTATTACAGTACAGAACGCTGTATCTCGCTAAATGACATCGTTCTTTAAGGTTTCACGATACTTGCATGCGCTTTACCGATAACGTCACAACATAGCAGTTTCGCACTTGTAACGGTACAACACGCAGCATTTGGCTTGTTCATGCCGTTTTGTGTGCTTTCACAACATTTTACCTATCGCAGTTTCGTACTCGCAATAAAACAACACTATCTCGTTAGATGACGTCGTTTTTGGTGGTTTCACGACGCTACCTAGCTTAAACTAACATAACTCAACCTAACATAACCTTCGCACTTCTATCGTTAGAAAACGTTTTACTCGCTACTTTACATTGCTTTCTACAACATTGCGACGGTTTCAAGCGCTTTCACATTAGATATCGCAGTTCCCAACTTGTAAAGGTGAAAAACACTGCATCTCACTAAGTGACATTGTTTATTGCGGTTTTACGACGGTTCATACCTTAACCTAACCTAACATTCGTACTTGTATTGAAAAACGCTCTACTACACTGTTTCGTTCACAATTACGATATTTGCTTAACCTAACAGTTTTTCACCAACTTATTGCAGTACAGAACGCTGTATCTCGCTAAATGACATTGTTCTTTAAGGTTTCACGATGCTTGCATGCGCTTTAACGAGAATGTCACAATATAGCAGTTTCGCACTTGTAACGGTAGAACACGCAGTATTTGGCTTGTTCATGCCGTTTTGTGTGCATTCACAACATTTCACCTATCGCAGTTTAATACTCGCAATAAAACAACACTATCTCGTTAGATGACATCGTTTTTGGTGGTTTCACGACGCTACCTAGCTCAAACTAACCGAACCTTCGCACTTCTATCGTTAGAAAACGTTTTATTCGCTACTTTACAATGTTTTCTACAAGATTACGACGGTTTCATGCGCTTTCACATTAGATATCGCAGTTCCTGACTTGTAATGGTGAAAAACACAGCATCTCACTAAGTGACATTGTTTAATGCGGTTTTAGCGCGGTTCATATCTTAACCTAACCTAACCTTACCTAAACCAACCTAACCTAACCTAACCAAACCTTACCTAACATACCCTAACCTAACCTAACCTAACCTAACCTAACCAAACCTAACCTAACCTAACCTAACGTAACCTAACCTAACCTAACCTAACCTAACCTAACCTAACCTAACGACGTTTGCAAGCGCTTTCACATTAGATATCGCAGTTCCCGACTTGTAATGGTGAAAAACACTGCATCTCACTAAGTGACATTGTTTAATGCGGTTTTACGACGGTTCATATCTTAACCTAACCTAACATTCGCACTTGTATTAAAAAACGCTCTATCACACTGTTTCGTTCACAATTAGGATATTTGCACAACCTCACAGTTTTTCACCAACTTATTGCAGTACAGAACGCTGTATCTCGCTAAATGACATCGTTCTTCAAGGTTTCACGATGCTTGCATGCGCTTTAACGAGAATATCACAACATAGCAGTTTCGCACTTGTAACGATACAACACGCAGTATTTGGCTTGTTCATGCCGTTTTGTGTGCTTTCACAACATTTCACCTATCGCAGTTTCGTACTCGCAATAAAACAACACTATCTCGTTAGATGACGTTGTTTTTGGTAGTTTCACGACGCTACCTAGCTTAAACTAACATAACTCAACCTAACATGACCTTCGCACTTCTATCGTTAGAAAACGTTTTACTCGCTACTTTACATTGCTTTCTACAACATTACGACGGTTTCAAGCGCTTTCACATTAGATATCACAGTTCCCAACTTGTAAAGGTGAAAAACACTGCATCTCACTAAGTGACAATGTTTAATGCGGTTTTACGACGGTTCATACCTTAACCTAACCTAACCTAACCTAACCTAACCTTACCTAACCTAACCTAACCTAACCCAACCCAACCCAACCTAACCTAACCTAACCTAACCTAAACTAACCTAACCCAACCTAACCTAACCTAACCTAACCTAACCCAACCTAACCCAACCCAACCCAACCTAACCTAACCTAAGCTAACCTAACCTAACCTAACCAAACCTAACCTAACCTAACTTTACCTAACCTAACGTAACCTAACCTATTCTAACGTAACCCAACCTTACCTGACCTAACCTAACCTAACGTAACCTAACCTAACCTAACATAACCTAACGTAACCTAACCTAACATAACCTAACCTAACCTAACCCAACCTAACCCAACCACACCCAACCCAACAACACCCAACCCAACCTAACCTAACCTAACCTAACCTTACCTAACCTAACCAAATTATCCTTACCTAACCTAACCTAACCTAACGTAACCTAACCTAACCTAACCTAACGTAACCTAACCTAACCTAACCTAACCTAACCTGACCTAACCCAACCTAACCCAACTCAACCCAACCTAACCTAATATAACCTAACCTAACCTAACCTAACCTAACCTAACCTAACCTAACCTAACGACGTTTGCAAGCGCTTTCACATTAGATATCGCAGTTCCCGACTTGTAATGGTGAAAAACACTGCATCTCACTAAATGACATTGATTAATGCGGTTTTACGACGGTTCATAACTTAACCTAACCTAACATTCGCACTTGTATTAAAAAACGCTCTATTACACTGTTTCGTTCAAAATTAGGATATTTGCATAACCTCACAGTTTTTCACCAACTTATTGCAGTACAGAACGCTGTATCTCGCTAAATGACATTGTTCTTTAAGGTTTCACGATGCTTGCATGCGCTTTACCGAGAATATCACAATATAGCAGTTTCGCACTTGTAACGGTAGAACACGCAGTATTTGGCTTGTTCATGCCGTTTTGTGTGCTTTCACAACATTTCACCTATCGCAGTTTAATACTCGCTATAAAACAACACTATCTCGTTAGATGACGTCGTTTTTGGTAGTTTCACGACGCTACCTAGCTTAAACTAACCTAACCTAACCTAACCTTCACACTTCTATCGTTAGAAAACGTTTTACTCGCCACTTTACAATGTTTTCTACAAGATTACGACGGTTTCATGCGCTTTCACATTAGATATCGTAGTTCCCGACTTGTAATGTTGAAAAATACTACATCTCACTAAGTGACATTGTTTAACGCGGTTTTACGACGGTTGATATGTCAACCTAACCTAACATTCGCACTTGTATCTAAAGACGCTCAATTACACTGTTTCGTTCACAATTACGATATTTGCTTGACCTCACAGTTTGTCACCAACTTATTACAGTACAGAACGCTGTATCTCGCTAAATGACATCGTTCTTTAAGGTTTCACGATACTTGCATGCGCTTTACCGAGAATGTCACAACATAGCAGTTTCGCACTTGTAACGGTACAACACGCAGTATTTGGCTTGTTCATGCCGTTTTGTGTGCTTTCACAACATTTTACCTATCGCAGTTTCGTACTCGCAATAAAACAACACTATCTCGTTAGATGACGTTGTTTTTGGTAGTTTCACGACGCTACCTAGCTTAAACTAACATAACTCAACCTAACATGACCTTCGCACTTCTATCGTTAGAAAACGTTTTACTCGCTACTTTACATTGCTTTCTACAACATTACGACGGTTTCAAGCGCTTTCACATTAGATATCACAGTTCCCAACTTGTAAAGGTGAAAAACACTGCATCTCACTAAGTGACATTGTTTAATGCGGTTTTACGACGGTTCATACCTTAACCTAACCTAACCTAACCTAACCTTACCTAACCTAACCTAACCTAACCCAACCCAACCGAACCTAACCTAACCTAACCTAACCTAAACTAACCTAACCCAACCTAACCTAACCTAACCTAACCTAACCCAACCTAACCCAACCCAACCCAACCTAACCTAACCTAAGCTAACCTAACCTAACCTAACCAAACCTAACCTAACCTAACTTTACCTAACCTAACGTAACCTAACCTATTCTAACGTAACCCAACCTTACCTGACCTAACCTAACCTAACGTAACCTAACCTAACCTAACATAACCTAACGTAACCTAACCTAACATAACCTAACCTAACCTAACCCAACCTAACCCAACCCAACCCAACCCAACAACACCCAACCCAACCTAACCTAACCTAACCTAACCTTACCTAACCTAACCAAATTATCCTTACCTAACCTAACCTAACCTAACGTAACCTAACCTAACCTAACCTAACGTAACCTAACCTAACCTAACCTGACCTAACCCAACCTAACCCAACTCAACCCAACCTAACCTAATCTAACCTAACCTAACCTAACCTAACCTAACCTAACCTAACCTAACCTAACCTAACGACGTTTGCAAGCGCTTTCACATTAGATATCGCAGTTCCCGACTTGTAATGGTGAAAAACACTGCATCTCACTAAATGACATTGATTAATGCGGTTTTACGACGGTTCATAACTTAACCTAACCTAACATTCGCACTTGTATTTAAAAACGCTCTATTACACTGTTTCGTTCACAATTAGGATATTTGCATAACCTCACAGTTTTTCACCAACTTATTGCAGTACAGAACGCTGTATCTCGCTAAATGACATTGTTCTTTAAGGTTTCACGATGCTTGCATGCGCTTTACCGAGAATATCACAATATAGCAGTTTCGCACTTGTAACGGTAGAACACGCAGTATTTGGCTTGTTCATGCCGTTTTGTGTGCTTTCACAACATTTCACCTATCGCAGTTTAATACTCGCTATAAAACAACACTATCTCGTTAGATGACGTCGTTTTTGGTAGTTTCACGACGCTACCTAGCTTAAACTAACCTAACCTAACCTAACCTTCGCACTTCTATCGTTAGAAAACGTTTTACTCGCCACTTTACAATGTTTTCTACAAGATTACGACGGTTTCATGCGCTTTCACATTAGATATCGTAGTTCCCGACTTGTAATGTTGAAAAACACTACATCTCACTAAGTGACATTGTTTAATGCGGTTTTACGACGGTTGATACGTCAACCTAACCTAACATTCGCACTTGTATCTAAAGACGCTCAATTACACTGTTTCGTTCACAATTACGATATTTGCTTGACCTCACAGTTTCTCACCAACTTATTACAGTACAGAACGCTGTATCTCGCTAAATGACATCGTTCTTTAAGGTTTCACGATACTTGCATGCGCTTTACCGAGAATGTCACAACATAGCAGTTTCGCACTTGTAACGGTACAACACGCAGTATTTGGCTTGTTCATGCCGTTTTGTGTGCTTTCACAACATTTTACCTATCGCAGTTTCGTACTCGCAATAAAACAACACTATCTCGTTAGATGACGTTGTTTTTGGTAGTTTCACGACGCTACCTAGCTTAAACTAACATAACTCAACCTAACATGACCTTCGCACTTCTATCGTTAGAAAACGTTTTACTCGCTACTTTACATTGCTTTCTACAACATTACGACGGTTTCAAGCGCTTTCACATTAGATATCACAGTTCCCAACTTGTAAAGGTGAAAAACACTGCATCTCACTAAGTGACATTGTTTAATGCGGTTTTACGACGGTTCATACCTTAACCTAACCTAACCTAACCTAACCTAACCTTACCTAACCTAACCTAACCTAACCCAACCCAACCCAACCTAACCTAACCTAACCTAACCTAAACTAACCTAACCCAACCTAACCTAACCTAACCTAACCTAACCCAACCTAACCCAACCCAACCCAACCTAACCTAACCTAACCTAAGCTAACCTAACCTAACCTAACCAAACCTAACCTAACCTAACTTTACCTAACCTAACGTAACCTAACCTATTCTAACGTAACCCAACCTTACCTGACCTAACCTAACCTAACGTAACCTAACCTAACCTAACATAACCTAACGTAACCTAACCTAACATAACCTAACCTAACCTAACCCAACCTAACCCAACCCAACCCAACCCAACAACACCCAACCCAACCTAACCTAACCTAACCTAACCTTACCTAACCTAACCAAATTATCCTTACCTAACCTAACCTGACCTAACGTAACCTAACCTAACCTAACGTAACCTAACCTAACCTAACCTAACCTAACCTAACCTGACCTAACCCAACCTAACCCAACTCAACCCAACCTAACCTAATCTAACCTAACCTAACCTAACCTAACCTAACCTAACCTAACCTAACCTAACCTAACGACGTTTGCAAGCGCTTTCACATTAGATATCGCCGTTCCCGACTTGTAATGGTGAAAAACACTGCATCTCACTAAATGACATTGATTAATGCGGTTTTACGACGGTTCATAACTTAACCTAACCTAACATTCGCACTTGTATTAAAAAACGCTCTATTACACTGTTTCGTTCACAATTAGGATATTTGCATAACCTCACAGTTTTTCACCAACTTATTGCAGTACAGAACGCTGTATCTCGCTAAATGACATTGTTCTTTAAGGTTTCACGATGCTTGCATGCGCTTTACCGAGAATATCACAATATAGCAGTTTCGCACTTGTAACGGTAGAACACGCAGTATTTGGCTTGTTCATGCCGTTTTGTGTGCTTTCACAACATTTCACCTATCGCAGTTTAATACTCGCTATAAAACAACACTATCTCGTTAGATGACGTCGTTTTTGGTAGTTTCACGACGCTACCTAGCTTAAACTAACCTAACCTAACCTAACCTAACCTTCGCACTTCTATCGTTAGAAAACGTTTTACTCGCCACTTTACAATGTTTTCTACAAGATTACGACGGTTTCATGCGCTTTCACATTAGATATCGCAGTTCCCGACTTGTAATGTTGAAAAACACTACATCTCACTAAGTGACATTGTTTAATGCGGTTTTACGACGGTTGATATGTCAACCTAACCTAACATTCGCACTTGTATCTAAAGACGCTCAATTACACTGTTTCGTTCACAATTACGATATTTGCTTGACCTCACAGTTTCTCACCAACTTATTACAGTACAGAACGCTGTATCTCGCTAAATGACATCGTTCTTTAAGGTTTCACGATACTTGTATGCGCTTTACCGAGAATGTCACAACATAGCAGTTTCGCACTTGTAACGGTACAACACGCAGTATTTGGCTTGTTCATGCCGTTTTGTGTGCTTTCACAACATTTTACCTATCGCAGTTTCGTACTCGCAATAAAACAACACTATCTCGTTAGATGACGTCGTTTTTGGTGGTTTCACGACGCTACCTAGCTTAAACTAACATAACTCAACCTAACATAACCTTCGCACTTCTATCATTAGAAAACGTTTTACTCGCTACTTTACATTGCTTTCTACAACATCACGACGGTTTCAAGCGCTTTCACATTAGATATCGCAGTTCCCAACTTGTAATGGTGAAAAACACTGCATCTCACTAAGTGACATTGTTTAATGCGGTTTTACGACGGTTCATATCTTAACCTAACCTAACATTCGTACTTGTATTGAAAAACGCTCTATTACACTGTTTCGTTCACAATTACGATATTTGCTTGACCTCACAGTTTCTCACCAACTTATTACAGTACAGAACGCTGTATCTCGCTAGATGACATCGTTCTTTAAGGTTTCACGATACTTGCATGCGCTTTAACGAGAATATCACAATAAAGCAGTTTCGCACTTGTTACGGCACAAGACGCAGTATCTGGCTAGTTCATGCCATTTTGTGTGCTTTCCCAATATTTCACCTATCGCAGTTTCGTACTCGCAATAAAACAACACTATCTCGTTAGATGACATCGTTTTTGGTGGTTTCACGACGCTACCTAGCTCAAACTAACCGAACCTTCGCACTTCTATCGTTAGAAAACGTTTTATTCGCTACTTTACAATGTTTTCTACAAGATTACGACGGTTTCATGCGCTTTCACATTAGATATCGCAGTTCCCGACTTGTAATGGTGGAAAACACAGCATCTCACTAAGTGACATTGTTTAATGCGGTTTTAGCGCGGTTCATATCTTAACCTAACCTAACCTTACCTAACCCAACCTAACCTAACCTAACCTAACCAAACCTTACCTAACATACCCTAACCTAACCTAACCTAACCAAACCTAACCTAACCTAACCTAACGTAACCTAACCTAACCTAACCTAACCAAACCTAACCTAACCTAACGACGTTTGCAAGCGCTTTCACATTAGATATCGCAGTTCCCGACTTGTAATGGTGAAAAACACTGCATCTCACTAAGTGACATTGTTTAATGCGGTTTTACGACGGTTCATATCTTAACCTAACCTAACATTCGTACTTGTATTGAAAAACGCTCTATTACACTGTTTCGTTCACAATTACGATATTTGCATAACCTCACAGTTTTTCACCAACTTATTGCAGTACAGAACGCTGTATCTCGCTAAATGACATCGTTCTTTAAGGTTTCACGATGCTTGCATGCGCTTTAACGAGAATATCACAATATAGCAGTTTCGCACTTGTAACGGTAGAACACGCAGTATTTGGCTTGTTCATGCCGTTTTGTGTGCATTCACAACATTTCACCTATCGCAGTTTAATACTCGCAATAAAACAACACTATCTCGTTAGATGACGTTGTTTTTGGTAGTTTCACGACGCTACCTAGCTTAAACTAACCTAACCTAACCTAACCTTCGCACTTCTATCGTTAGAAAACGTTTTACTCGCAACTTTACAATGTTTTCTACTAGATTACGACGGTTTCATGCGCTTTCACATTAGATATCGTAGTTCCCGACTTGTAATGTTGAAAAACACTACATCTCACTAAGTGACATTGTTTAATGCGGTTTTACGACGGTTGATATGTAAACCTAACCTAACAGTCGCACTTGTATCTAAAGACGCTCAATCACACTGTTTCGTTCACAATTACGATATTTGCTTGACCTCACAGTTTCTCACCAACTTATTACAGTACAGAACGCTGTATCTCGCTAAATGACATCGTTCTTTAAGGTTTCACGATACTTGCATGCGCTTTACCGAGAATGTCACAACATAGCAGTTTCGCACTTGTAACGGTACAACACGCAGTATTTGGCTTGTTCATGCCGTTTTGTGTGCTTTCACAACATTTTACCTATCGCAGTTTTGTACTCGCATTAAAACAACACTATCTCGTTAGATGACGTCGTTTTTGGTGGTTTCACGACGCTACCTAGCTTAAACTAACATAACTCAACCTAACATAACCTTCGCACTTCTATCGTTAGAAAACGTTTTACTCGCTACTTTACATTGCTTTCTACAACATTACGACGGTTTCAAGCGCTTTCACATTAGATATCGCAGTTCCCAACTTGTAAAGGTGAAAAACACTGCATCTCACTAAGTGACATTGTTTAATGCGGTTTTAGCGCGGTTCATATCTTAACCTAACCTAACCTAACCTAACCTAGCCTAACCCAACCTAACCTAACATAACCTAACCTAACCCAACCCAACCCAACCTAACCTAACCTAACCTAACCAAAACTAACCTAACCCAACCTAACCTAACCTAACCTAACCCAACCTAACCCAACCCAACCCAACCTAACCTAACCTTAGCTAACCTAACCTAAGCTAACCAAACCTAACCTAACCTAACTTAACCTAACCTAACGTAACCTAACCTAACCTAACCTATTCTAACGTAACCTAACCTTACCTGACCTAACCTAACCTAACGTAACCTAACCTAACCTAACATAACGTAACCTCACCTAACCTAACCTAACCTAACGTAACCTAACCTAACCTAACCCAACCTAACCCAACCCAACCCAACCCAACAACACCCAACCCAACCTAACCTAACCTAACCTAACCTTACTTAACCTAACCAAATTATCCTTACTTAACCTAACCTAACCTAACGTAACCTAACCTAACCTAACCTAACGTAACCTAACCTAACCTAACGTAACCTAACCTAACCTAACCTAACCCAACCTAACCTAACCTAACCTAACCCAACTCAACCCAACCTAACCTAATCTAACCTAACCTAACCTAACCTAACCTAACCAAACCTAACCTAACCTAACCTAACCTAACCTAACGACGGTTGCAAGCGCTTTCACATTAAATATCGCAGTTCCCCACTTTTAATGGTGAAAAACACTGCATCTCAGTAATTGACATTGTTTAATGCGGTTTTACGACGGTACATATCTTAACCTAACCTAACATTCGCACTTGTATCTAAAAACGCTCTATTACACTGTTTTGTTCACAATTACGATATTTGCATAACCTCACAGTTTTTCACCAACTTATTGCAGTACAGAACGCTGTATCTCGCTAAATGACATTGTTCTTTAAGGTTTCACGATGCTTGCATGCGCATTAACGAGAATATCACAATATAGCAGTTTCGCACTTGTAACGGTAGAACACGCAGTATTTGGCTTGTTCATGCCGTTTTGTGTGCTTTCACAACATTTCACCTATCGCAGTTTAATACTCGCTATAAAACAACACTATCTCGTTAGATGACGTCGTTTTTGGTAGTTTCACGACGCTACCTAGCTTAAACTAACCTAACCTAACCTAACCTTCGCACTTCTATTGTTAGAAAACGTTTTACTCGCCACTTTACAATGTTTTGTACAAGATTACGACGGTTTCATGCGCTTTCACATTAGATATCGCAGTTCCCAACTTGTAAAGGTGAAAAACACTGCATCTCACTAAGTGACATTGTTTATTGCGGTTTTACGACGGTTCATACCTTAACCTAACCTAACATTCGTACTTGTATCGAAAAACGCTCTACTACACTGTTTCGTTCACAATTACGATATTTGCTTAACCTCACAGTTTTTCACCAACTTATTGCAGTACAGAACGCTGTATCTCGCTAAATGACATTGTTCTTTAAGGTTTCACGATGCTTGCATGCGCTTTAACGAGAATATCACAATATAGCAGTTTCGCACTTGTAACGGTAGAACACGCAGTATTTGGCTTGTTCATGCCGTTTTGTGTGCATTCACAACATTTCACCTATTGCAGTTTAATACTCGCAATAAAACAACACTATCTCGTTAGATGACGTCGTTTTTGGTAGTTTCACGACGCTACCTAGCTTAAACTAACCTAACCTAACCTAACCTTCGCACTTCTATCGTTAGAAAACGTTTTACTCGCAACTTTACAATGTTTTCTACTAGATTACGACGGTTTCATGCGCTTTCACATGAGATATCGTAGTTCCCGACTTGTAATGTTGAAAAACACTACATCTCACTAAGTGACATTGTTTAATGCGGTTTTACGACGGTTGATATGTCAACCTAACCTAACATTCGCACTTGTATCTAAAGACGCTCAATTACACTGTTTCGTTCACAATTACGATATTTGCTTGACCTCACAGTTTCTCACCAACTTATTACAGTACAGAACGCTGTATCTCGCTAAATGACATCGTTCTTTAAGGTTTCACGATACTTGCATGCGCTTTACCGAGAATGTCACAACATAGCAGTTTCGCACTTGTAACGGTACAACACGCAGTATTTGGCTTGTTCATGCCGTTTTGTGTGCTTTCACAACATTTTACCTATCGCAGTTTTGTACTCGCATTAAAACAACACTATCTCGTTAGATGACGTCGTTTTTGGTGGTTTCACGACGCTACCTAGCTTAAACTAACATAACTCAACCTAACATAACCTTCGCACTTCTATCGTTAGAAAACGTTTTACTCGCTACTTTACATTGCTTTCTACAACATTACGACGGTTTCAAGCGCTTTCACATTAGATATCGCAGTTCCCAACTTGTAAAGGTGAAAAACACTGCATCTCACTAAGTGACATTGTTTAATGCGGTTTTAGCGCGGTTCATATCTTAACCTAACCTAACCTAACCTAACCTAGCCTAACCCAACCTAACCTAACATAACCTAACCTAACCTAACCTAACCTAACCTAACCAAACCTTACCTAACCTAACCTAACCTAACCTAACCTAACCTAACGACGTTTGCAAGCGCTTTCACATTAGATATCGCAGTTCCCAACTTGTAATGGTGAAAAACACTGCATCTCACTAAGTGACATTGTTTAATGCGGTTTTACGACGGTTCATATCTTAACCTAACCTAACATTCGTACTTGTATTGAAAAACGCTCTATTACACTGTTCACAATTACGATATTTGCATAACCTCACAGTTTTTCACCAACTTATTGCAGTACAGAACGCTGTATCTCGCTAAATGACATTGTTCTTTAAGGTTTCACGATGCTTGCATGCGCTTTAACGAGAATATCACAATATAGCAGTTTCGCACTTGTAACGGTAGAACACGCAGTATTTGGCTTGTTCATGCCGTTTTGTGTGCATTCACAACATTTCACCTATCGCAGTTTAATACTCGCAATAAAACAACACTATCTCGTTAGATGACGTCGTTTTTGGTAGTTTCACGACGCTACCTAGCTTAAACTAACCTAACCTAACCTAACCTTCGCACTTCTATCGTTAGAAAACGTTTTACTCGCAACTTTACAATGTTTTCTACTAGATTACGACGGTTTCATGCGCTTTCACATTAGATATCGTAGTTCCCGACTTGTAATGTTGAAAAACACTGCATCTCACTAAGTGACATTGTTTAATGCGGTTTTACGACGGTTCATATCTTAACCTAACCTAACATTCGTACTTGTATTGAAAAACGCTCTATTACACTGTTTCGTTCACAATTACGATATTTGCTTGACCTCACAGTTTCTCACCAACTTATTACAGTACAGAACGCTGTATCTCGCTAGATGACATCGTTCTTTAAGGTTTCACGATACTTGCATGCGCTTTAACGAGAATGTCACAATATAGCAGTTTCGCACTTGTAACGGTAGAACACGCAGTATTTGGCTTGTTCATGCCGTTTTGTGTGCATTCACAACATTTCACCTATCGCAGTTTAATACTCGCTATAAAACAACACTATCTCGTTAGATGACGTCGTTTTTGGTAGTTTCACGACGCTACCTAGCTTAAACTAACCTAACCTAACCTAACCTTCGCACTTCTATCGTTAGAAAACGTTTTACTCGCTACTTTACATTGCTTTCTACAACATTACGACGGTTTCAAGCGCTTTCACATTAGATATCACAGTTCCCAACTTGTAAAGGTGAAAAACACTGCATCTCACTAAGTGACATTGTTTAATGCGGTTTTACGACGGTTCATACCTTAACCTAACCTAACCTAACCTAACCTAACCTTACCTAACCTAACCTAACCCAACCCAACCCAACCTAACCTAACCTAACCTAACCTAAACTAACCTAACCTAACCCAACCTAACCTAACCTAACCTAACCTAACCCAACCTAACCCAACCCAACCCAACCTAACCTAACCTAAGCTAACCTAACCTAACCTAACCAAACCTAACCTAACCTAACTTTACCTAACCTAACGTAACCTAACCTATTCTAACGTAACCCAACCTTACCTGACCTAACCTAACCTAACGTAACCTAACCTAACCTAACATAACCTAACGTAACCTAACCTAACATAACCTAACCTAACCTAACCCAACCTAACCCAACCCAACCCAACCCAACAACACCCAACCCAACCTAACCTAACCTAACCTAACCTTACCTAACCTAACCAAATTATCCTTACCTAACCTAACCTAACCTAACGTAACCTAACCTAACCTAACCTAACGTAACCTAACCTAACCTAACCTAACCTAACCTGACCTAACCCAACCTAACCCAACTCAACCCAACCTAACCTAATCTAACCTAACCTAACCTAACCTAACCTAACCTAACCTAACCTAACGACGTTTGCAAGCGCTTTCACATTAGATATCGCAGTTCCCGACTTGTAATGGTGAAAAACACTGCATCTCACTAAATGACATTGATTAATGCGGTTTTACGACGGTTCATAACTTAACCTAACCTAACATTCGCACTTGTATTAAAAAACGCTCTATTACACTGTTTCGTTCACAATTAGGATATTTGCATAACCTCACAGTTTTTCACCAACTTATTGCAGTACAGAACGCTGTATCTCGCTAAATGACATTGTTCTTTAAGGTTTCACGATGCTTGCATGCGCTTTACCGAGAATATCACAATATAGCAGTTTCGCACTTGTAACGGTAGAACACGCAGTATTTGGCTTGTTCATGCCGTTTTGTGTGCTTTCACAACATTTCACCTATCGCAGTTTAATACTCGCTATAATACAACACTATCTCGTTAGATGACGTCGTTTTTGGTAGTTTCACGACGCTACCTAGCTTAAACTAACCTAACCTAACCTAACCTTCGCACTTCTATCGTTAGAAAACGTTTTACTCGCCACTTTACAATGTTTTCTACAAGATTACGACGGTTTCATGCGCTTTCACATTAGATATCGCAGTTCCCGACTTGTAATGTTGAAAAACACTACATCTCACTAAGTGACATTGTTTAATGCGGTTTTACGACGGTTGATATGTCAACCTAACCTAACATTCGCACTTGTATCTAAAGACGCTCAATTACACTGTTTCGTTCACAATTACGATATTTGCTTGACCTCACAGTTTCTCACCAACTTATTACAGTACAGAACGCTGTATCTCGCTAAATGACATCGTTCTTTAAGGTTTCACGATACTTGCATGCGCTTTACCGAGAATGTCACAACATAGCAGTTTCGCACTTGTAACGGTACAACACGCAGTATTTGGCTTGTTCATGCCGTTTTGTGTGCTTTCACAACATTTTACCTATCGCAGTTTCGTACTCGCAATAAAACAACACTATCTCGTTAGATGACGTCGTTTTTGGTGGTTTCACGACGCTACCTAGCTTAAACTAACATAACTCAACCTAACATAACCTTCGCACTTCTATCATTAGAAAACGTTTTACTCGCTACTTTACATTGCTTTCTACAACATCACGACGGTTTCAAGCGCTTTCACATTAGATATCGCAGTTCCCAACTTGTAAAGGTGAAAAACACTGCATCTCACTAAGTGACATCGTTTATTGCGGTTTTACGACGGTTCATACCTTAACGTAACGTAACCTAACCTAACCTAACCCAACCTAACCTAACATAACCTAACCTAACCTAACCTAACCAAACCTAACCTAACCTAACCTAACCTAACCTAACCTAACCTAACCTAACGACGTTTGCAAGCGCTTTCACATTAGATATCGCAGTTCCCAACTTGTAATGGTGAAAAACTGCATCTCACTAAGTGACATTGTTTAATGCGGTTTTACGACGGTTCATATCTTAACCTAACCTAACATTCGTACTTGTATTGAAAAACGCTCTATTACACTGTTTCGTTCACAATTACGATATTTGCTTGACCTCACAGTTTCTCACCAACTTATTACAGTACAGAACGCTGTATCTCGCTAGATGACATCGTTCTTTAAGGTTTCACGATACTTGCATGCGCTTTAACGAGAATATCACAATAAAGCAGTTTCGCACTTGTTACGGCACAAGACGCAGTATCTGGCTAGTTCATGCCATTTTGTGTGCTTTCCCAATATTTCACCTATCGCAGTTTCGTACTCGCAATAAAACAACACTATCTCGTTAGATGACATCGTTTTTGGTGGTTTCACGACGCTACCTAGCTCAAACTAACCGAACCTTCGCACTTCTATCGTTAGAAAACGTTTTATTCGCTACTTTACAATGTTTTCTACAAGATTACGACGGTTTCATGCGCTTTCACATTAGATATCGCAGTTCCCGACTTGTAATGGTGGAAAACACAGCATCTCACTAAGTGACTGTTTATTGCGGTTTTAGCGCGGTTCATATCTTAACCTAACCTAACCTTACCTAACCCAACCTAACCTAACCTAACCTAACCAAACCTTACCTAACATACCCTAACCTAACCTAACCTAACCAAACCTAACCTAACCTAACCTAACGTAACCTAACCTAACCTAACCTAACCAAACCTAACCTAACCTAACGACGTTTGCAAGCGCTTTCACATTAGATATCGCAGTTCCCGACTTGTAATGGTGAAAAACACTGCATCTCACTAAGTGACATTGTTTAATGCGGTTTTACGACGGTTCATATCTTAACCTAACCTAACATTCGTACTTGTATTGAAAAACGCTCTATTACACTGTTTCGTTCACAATTACGATATTTGCATAACCTCACAGTTTTTCACCAACTTATTGCAGTACAGAACGCTGTATCTCGCTAAATGACATCGTTCTTTAAGGTTTCACGATGCTTGCATGCGCTTTAACGAGAATATCACAATATAGCAGTTTCGCACTTGTAACGGTAGAACACGCAGTATTTGGCTTGTTCATGCCGTTTTGTGTGCATTCACAACATTTCACCTATCGCAGTTTAATACTCGCAATAAAACAACACTATCTCGTTAGATGACGTCGTTTTTGGTAGTTTCACGACGCTACCTAGCTTAAACTAACCTAACCTAACCTAACCTTCGCACTTCTATCGTTAGAAAACGTTTTACTCGCAACTTTACAATGTTTTCTACTAGATTACGACGGTTTCATGCGCTTTCACATTAGATATCGTAGTTCCCGACTTGTAATGTTGAAAAACACTACATCTCACTAAGTGACATTGTTTAATGCGGTTTTACGACGGTTGATTTGTAAACCTAACCTAACAGTCGCACTTGTATCTAAAGACGCTCAATCACACTGTTTCGTTCACAATTACGATATTTGCTTGACCTCACAGTTTCTCACCAACTTATTACAGTACAGAACGCTGTATCTCGCTAAATGACATCGTTCTTTAAGGTTTCACGATACTTGCATGCGCTTTACCGAGAATGTCACAACATAGCAGTTTCGCACTTGTAACGGTACAACACGCAGTATTTGGCTTGTTCATGCCGTTTTGTGTGCTTTCACAACATTTTACCTATCGCAGTTTTGGACTCGCATTAAAACAACACTATCTCGTTAGATGACGTCGTTTTTGGTGGTTTCACGACGCTACCTAGTTTAAACTAACATAACTCAACCTAACATAACCTTCGCACTTCTATCGTTAGAAAACGTTTTACTCGCTACTTTACATTGCTTTCTACAACATTACGACGGTTTCAAGCGCTTTCACATTAGATATCGCAGTTCCCAACTTGTAAAGGTGAAAAACACTGCATCTCACTAAGTGACATTGTTTAATGCGGTTTTAGCGCGGTTCATATCTTAACCTAACCTAACCTAACCTAACCTAGCCTAACCCAACCTAACCTAACATAACCTAACCTAACCTAACCTAACCAAACCTAACCTAACCTAACCTAACCTAACCTAACCTAACCTAACGACGTTTGCAAGCGCTTTCACATTAGATATTGCAGTTCCCAACTTGTAATGGTGAAAAACACTGCATCTCACTAAGTGACATTGTTTAATGCGGTTTTACGACGGTTCATATCTTAACCTAACCTAACATTCGTACTTGTATTGAAAAACGCTCTATTACACTGTTTCGTTCACAATTACGATATTTGCATAACCTCACAGTTTTTCACCAACTTATTGCAGTACAGAACGCTGTAACTCGCTAAATGACATTGTTCTTTAAGGTTTCACGATGCTTGCATGCGCTTTAACGAGAATATCACAATATAGCAGTTTCGCACTTGTAACGGTAGAACACGCAGTATTTGGCTTGTTCATGCCGTTTTGTGTGCATTCACAACATTTCACCTATCGCAGTTTAATACTCGCAATAAAACAACACTATCTCGTTAGATGACGTCGTTTTTGGTAGTTTCACGACGCTACCTAGCTTAAACTAACCTAACCTAACCTAACCTTCGCACTTCTATCGTTAGAAAACGTTTTACTCGCAACTTTACAATGTTTTTTACTAGATTACGACGGTTTCATGCGCTTTCACATTAGATATCGTAGTTCCCGACTTGTAATGTTGAAAAACACTACATCTCACTAAGTGACATTGTTTAATGCGGTTTTACGACGGTTCATATCTTAACCTAACCTAACATTCGTACTTGTATTGAAAAACGCTCTATTACACTGTTTCGTTCACAATTACGATATTTGCTTGACCTCACAGTTTCTCACCAACTTATTACAGTACAGAACGCTGTATCTCGCTAGATGACATCGTTCTTTAAGGTTTCACGATACTTGCATGCGCTTTAACGAGAATATCACAATAAAGCAGTTTCGCACTTGTTACGGCACAAGACGCAGTATCTGGCTAGTTCATGCCATTTTGTGTGCTTTCCCAATATTTCACCTATCGCAGTTTCGTACTCGCAATAAAACAACACTATCTCGTTAGATGACATCGTTTTTGGTGGTTTCACGACGCTACCTAGCTCAAACTAACCGAACCTTCGCACTTCTATCGTTAGAAAACGTTTTATTCGCTACTTTACAATGTTTTCTACAAGATTACGACGGTTTCATGCGCTTTCACATTAGATATCGCAGTTCCTGACTTGTAATGGTGAAAAACACAGCATCTCACTAAGTGACATTGTTTAATGCGGTTTTAGCGCGGTTCATATCTTAACCTAACCTAACCTTACCTAAACCAACCTAACCTAACCTAACCAAACCTTACCTAACATACCCTAACCTAACCTAACCTAACCTAACCTAACCAAACCTAACCTAACCTAACCTAACGTAACCTAACCTAACCTAACCTAACCTAACCTAACCTAACCTAACGACGTTTGCAAGCGCTTTCACATTAGATATCGCAGTTCCCGACTTGTAATGGTGAAAAACACTGCATCTCACTAAGTGACATTGTTTAATGCGGTTTTACGACGGTTCATATCTTAACCTAACCTAACATTCGCACTTGTATTAAAAAACGCTCTATTACACTGTTTCGTTCACAATTAGGATATTTGCACAACCTCACAGTTTTTCACCAACTTATTGCAGTACAGAACGCTGTATCTCGCTAAATGACATCGTTCTTCAAGGTTTCACGATGCTTGCATGCGCTTTAACGAGAATATCACAACATAGCAGTTTCGCACTTGTAACGATACAACACGCAGTATTTGGCTTGTTCATGCCGTTTTGTGTGCTTTCACAACATTTCACCTATCGCAGTTTCGTACTCGCAATAAAACAACACTATCTCGTTAGATGACGTTGTTTTTGGTAGTTTCACGACGCTACCTAGCTTAAACTAACATAACTCAACCTAACATGACCTTCGCACTTCTATCGTTAGAAAACGTTTTACTCGCTACTTTACATTGCTTTCTACAACATTACGACGGTTTCAAGCGCTTTCACATTAGATATCACAGTTCCCAACTTGTAAAGGTGAAAAACACTGCATCTCACTAAGTGACATTGTTAATGCGGTTTTACGACGGTTCATACCTTAACCTAACCTAACCTAACCTAACCTAACCTTACCTAACCTAACCTAACCTAACCCAACCCAACCCAACCTAACCTAACCTAACCTAACCTAAACTAACCTAACCCAACCTAACCCAACCCAACCCAACCTAACCTAACCTAAGCTAACCTAACCTAACCAAACCTAACCTAACCTAACTTTACCTAACCTAACGTAACCTAACCTATTCTAACGTAACCCAACCTTACCTGACCTAACCTAACCTAACGTAACCTAACCTAACCTAACAGAACCTAACCTAACCTAACCTAACCTAACCTTACCTAACCTAACCTAACCTAACCCAACCCAACCCAACCTAACCTAACCTAACCTAACCTAAACTAACCTAACCCAACCTAACCTAACCTAACCTAACCTAACCCAACCTAACCCAACCCAACCCAACCTAACTAACCTAAGCTAACCTAACCTAACCTAACCAAACCTAACCTAACCTAACTTTACCTAACCTAACGTAACCTAACCTATTCTAACGTAACCCAACCTTACCTGACCTAACCTAACCTAACGTAACCTAACCTAACCTAACCTAACCTAACGTAACCTAACCTAACCTAACCTAACCTAACCTAACCTGACCTAACCTGACCTAACCCAACCTAACCCAACTCAACCCAACCTAACCTAATCTAACCTAACCTAACCTAACCTAACCTAACCTAACGACGTTTGCAAGCGCTTTCACATTAGATATCGCAGTTCCCGACTTGTAATGGTGAAAAACACTGCATCTCACTAAATGACATTGATTAATGCGGTTTTACGACGGTTCATAACTTAACCTAACCTAACATTCGCACTTGTATTAAAAAACGCTCTATTACACTGTTTCGTTCACAATTAGGATATTTGCATAACCTCACAGTTTTTCACCAACTTATTGCAGTACAGAACGCTGTATCTCGCTAAATGACATTGTTCTTTAAGGTTTCACGATGCTTGCATGCGCTTTACCGAGAATATCACAATATAGCAGTTTCGCACTTGTAACGGTAGAACACGCAGTATTTGGCTTGTTCATGCCGTTTTGTGTGCTTTCACAACATTTCACCTATCGCAGTTTAATACTCGCTATAAAACAACACTATCTCGTTAGATGACGTCGTTTTTGGTAGTTTCACGACGCTACCTAGCTTAAACTAACCTAACCTAACCTAACCTTCGCACTTCTATCGTTAGAAAACGTTTTACTCGCAACTTTACAATGTTTTCTACTAGATTACGACGGTTTCATGCGCTTTCACATTAGATATCGTAGTTCCCGACTTGTAATGTTGAAAAACACTACATCTCACTAAGTGACATTGTTTAATGTGGTTTTACGACGGTTGATATGTCAACCTAACCTAACATTCGCACTTGTATCTAAAGACGCTCAATTACACTGTTTCGTTCACAATTACGATATTTGCTTGACCTCACAGTTTCTCACCAACTTATTACAGTACAGAACGCTGTATCTCGCTAAATGACATCGTGCTTCAAGGTTTCACGATACTTGCATGCGCTTTACCGAGAATGTCACAACATAGCAGTTTCGCACTTGTAACGGTACAACACGCAGTATTTGGCTTGTTCATGCCGTTTTGTGTGCTTTCACAACATTTTACCTATCGCAGTTTTGTACTCGCATTAAAACAACACTATCTCGTTAGATGACGTCGTTTTTGGTGGTTTCACGACGCTACCTAGCTTAAACTAACATAACTCAACCTAACATAACCTTCGCACTTCTATCGTTAGAAAACGTTTTACTCGCTACTTTACATTGCTTTCTACAACATTACGACGGTTTCAAGCGCTTTCACATTAGATATCGCAGTTCCCAACTTGTAAAGGTGAAAAACACTGCATCTCACTAAGTGACATTGTTTAATGCGGTTTTAGCGCGGTTCATATCTTAACCTAACCTAACCTAACCTAACCTAGCCTAACCCAACCTAACCTAACATAACCTAACCTAACCCAACCCAACCCAACCTAACCTAACCTAACCTAACCTAAACTAACCTAACCCAACCTAACCTAACCTAACCTAACCTAACCCAACCTAACCCAACCCAACCCAACCTAACCTAACCTAAGCTAACCTAACCTAAGCTAACCAAACCTAACCTAACCTAACTTAACCTAACCTAACGTAACCTAACCTAACCTAACCTATTCTAACGTAACCTAACCTTACCTGACCTAACCTAACCTAACGTAACCTAACCTAACATAACGTAACCTCACCTAACCTAACCTAACCTAACGTAACCTAACCTAACCTAACCCAACCCAACCCAACCCAACAACACCCAACCCAACCTAACCTAACCTAACCTAACCTTACCTAACCTAACCAAATTATCCTTACCTAACCTAACCTAACCTAACGTAACCTAACCTAACCTAACCTAACGTAACCTAACCTAACCTAACGTAACCTAACCTAACCTAACCTAACCCAACCTAACCTAACCTAACCTAACCTAACCCTACTCAACCCAACCTAACCTAATCTAACCTAACCTAACCTAACCTAACCTAACCAAACCTAACCTAACCTAACCTAACCTAACGACGGTTGCAAGCGCTTTCACATTAAATATCGCAGTTCCCCACTTTTAATGGTGAAAAACACTGCATCTCAGTAATTGACATTGTTTATTGCGGTTTTACGACGGTACATATCTTAACCTAACCTAACATTCGCACTTGTATCTAAAAACGCTCTATTACACTGTTTTGTTCACAATTACGATATTTGCATAACCTCACAGTTTTTCACCAACTTATTGCAGTACAGAACGCTGTATCTCGCTAAATGACATTGTTCTTTAAGGTTTCACGATGCTTGCATGCGCTTTAACGAGAATATCACAATATAGCAGTTTCGCACTTGTAACGGTAGAACACGCAGTATTTGGCTTGTTCATGCCGTTTTGTGTGCTTTCACATTTCACCTATCGCAGTTTAATACTCGCTATAAAATAACACTATCTCGTTAGATGACGTCGTTTTTGGTAGTTTCACGACGCTACCTAGCTTAAACTAACCTAACCTAACCTTCGCACTTCTATTGTTAGAAAACGTTTTACTCGCCACTTTACAATGTTTTCTACAAGATTACGACGGTTTCATGCGCTTTCACATTAGATATCGTAGTTCCCGACTTGTAATGTTGAAAAACACTACATCTCACTAAGTGACATTGTTTAATGCGGTTTTACGACGGTTGATATGTCAACCTAACCTAACATTCGCACTTGTATCTAAAGACGCTCAATTACACTGTTTCGTTCACAATTACGATATTTGCTTGACCTCACAGTTTCTCACCAACTTATTACAGTACAGAACGCTGTATCTCGCTAAATGACATCGTTCTTTAAGGTTTCACGATACTTGCATGCGCTTTACCGATAACGTCACAACATAGCAGTTTCGCACTTGTAACGGTACAACACGCAGCATTTGGCTTGTTCATGCCGTTTTGTGTGCTTTCACAACATTTTACCTATCGCAGTTTCGTACTCGCAATAAAACAACACTATCTCGTTAGATGACGTCGTTTTTGGTGGTTTCACGACGCTACCTAGCTTAAACTAACATAACTCAACCTAACATAACCTTCGCACTTCTATCGTTAGAAAACGTTTTACTCGCTACTTTACATTGCTTTCTACAACATTGCGACGGTTTCAAGCGCTTTCACATTAGATATCGCAGTTCCCAACTTGTAAAGGTGAAAAACACTGCATCTCACTAAGTGACATTGTTTATTGCGGTTTTACGACGGTTCATACCTTAACCTAACCTAACATTCGTACTTGTATTGAAAAACGCTCTACTACACTGTTTCGTTCACAATTACGATATTTGCTTAACCTCACAGTTTTTCACCAACTTATTGCAGTACAGAACGCTGTATCTCGCTAAATGACATTGTTCTTTAAGGTTTCACGATGCTTGCATGCGCTTTCACGAGAATGTCACAATATAGCAGTTTCGCACTTGTAACGGTAGAACACGCAGTATTTGGCTTGTTCATGCCGTTTTGTGTGCATTCACAACATTTCACCTATCGCAGTTTAATACTCGCAATAAAACAACACTATCTCGTTAGATGACATCGTTTTTGGTGGTTTCACGACGCTACCTAGCTCAAACTAACCGAACCTTCGCACTTCTATCGTTAGAAAACGTTTTATTCGCTACTTTACAATGTTTTCTACAAGATTACGACGGTTTCATGCGCTTTCACATTAGATATCGCAGTTCCTGACTTGTAATGGTGAAAAACACAGCATCTCACTAAGTGACATTGTTTAATGCGGTTTTAGCGCGGTTCATATCTTAACCTAACCTAACCTTACCTAAACCAACCTAACCTAACCTAACCAAACCTTACCTAACATACCCTAACCTAACCTAACCTAACCTAACCAAACCTAACCTAACCTAACCTAACGTAACATAACCTAACCTAACCTAACCTAACCTAACCTAACCTAACGACGTTTGCAAGCGCTTTCACATTACATATCGCAGTTCCCGACTTGTAATGGTGAAAAACACTGCATCTCACTAAGTGACATTGTTTAATGCGGTTTTACGACGGTTCATATCTTAACCTAACCTAACATTCGCACTTGTATTAAAAAACGCTCTATCACACTGTTTCGTTCACAATTAGGATATTTGCACAACCTCACAGTTTTTCACCAACTTATTGCAGTACAGAACGCTGTATCTCGCTAAATGACATCGTTCTTCAAGGTTTCACGATGCTTGCATGCGCTTTAACGAGAATATCACAACATAGCAGTTTCGCACTTGTAACGATACAACACGCAGTATTTGGCTTGTTCATGCCGTTTTGTGTGCTTTCACAACAATTCACCTATCGCAGTTTCGTACTCGCAATAAAACAACACTATCTCGTTAGATGACGGTTTTTTGGTAGTTTCACGACGCTACCTAGCTTAAACTAACATAACTCAACCTAACATGACCTTCGCACTTCTATCGTTAGAAAACGTTTTACTCGCTACTTTACATTGCTTTCTACAACATTACGACGGTTTCAAGCGCTTTCACATTAGATATCACAGTTCCCAACTTGTAAAGGTGAAAAACACTGCATCTCACTAAGTGACATTGTTTAATGCGGTTTTACGACGGTTCATACCTTAACCTAACCTAACCTAACCTAACCTAACCTAACCTAACCTAACCTAACCTAACCCAACCCAACCCAACCTAACCTAACCTAACCTAACCTAAACTAACCTAACCCAACCTAACCTAACCTAACCTAACCTAACCCAACCTAACCCAACCCAACCCAACCTAACCTAACCTAAGCTAACCTAACCTAACCTAACCAAACCTAACCTAACCTAACTTTACCTAACCTAACGTAACCTAACCTATTCTAACGTAACCCAACCTTACCTGACCTAACCTAACCTAACGTAACCTAACCTAACCTAACATAACCTAACGTAACCTAACCTAACATAACCTAACCTAACCTAACCCAACCTAACCCAACCACACCCAACCCAACAACACCCAACCCAACCTAACCTAACCTAACCTAACCTTACCTAACCTAACCAAATTATCCTTACCTAACCTAACCTAACCTAACGTAACCTAACCTAACCTAACCTAACGTAACCTAACCTAACCTAACCTAACCTAACCTGACCTAACCCAACCTAACCCAACTCAACCCAACCTAACCTAATATAACCTAACCTAACCTAACCTAACCTAACCTAACCTAACCTAACCTAACGACGTTTGCAAGCGCTTTCACATTAGATATCGCAGTTCCCGACTTGTAATGGTGAAAAACACTGCATCTCACTAAATGACATTGATTAATGCGGTTTTACGACGGTTCATAACTTAACCTAACCTAACATTCGCACTTGTATTTAAAAACGCTCTATTACACTGTTTCGTTCACAATTAGGATATTTGCATAACCTCACAGTTTTTCACCAACTTATTGCAGTACAGAACGCTGTATCTCGCTAAATGACATTGTTCTTTAAGGTTTCACGATGCTTGCATGCGCTTTACCGAGAATATCACAATATAGCAGTTTCGCACTTGTAACGGTAGAACACGCAGTATTTGGCTTGTTCATGCCGTTTTGTGTGCTTTCACAACATTTCACCTATCGCAGTTTAATACTCGCTATAAAACAACACTATCTCGTTAGATGACGTCGTTTTTGGTAGTTTCACGACGCTACCTAGCTTAAACTAACCTAACCTAACCTAACCTTCGCACTTCTATCGTTAGAAAACGTTTTACTCGCCACTTTACAATGTTTTCTACAAGATTACGACGGTTTCATGCGCTTTCACATTAGATATCGTAGTTCCCGACTTGTAATGTTGAAAAACACTACATCTCACTAATTGACATTGTTTAATGCGGTTTTACGACGGTTGATATGTCAACCTAACCTAACATTCGCACTTGTATCTAAAGACGCTCAATTACACTGTTTCGTTCACAATTACGATATTTGCTTGACCTCACAGTTTCTCACCAACTTATTACAGTACAGAACGCTGTATCTCGCTAAATGACATCGTTCTTTAAGGTTTCACGATACTTGCATGCGCTTTACCGAGAATGTCACAACATAGCAGTTTCGCACTTGTAACGGTACAACACGCAGTATTTGGCTTGTTCATGCCGTTTTGTGTGCTTTCACAACATTTTACCTATCGCAGTTTCGTACTCGCAATAAAACAACACTATCTCGTTAGATGACGTTGTTTTTGGTAGTTTCACGACGCTACCTAGCTTAAACTAACATAACTCAACCTAACATGACCTTCGCACTTCTATCGTTAGAAAACGTTTTACTCGCTACTTTACATTGCTTTCTACAACATTACGACGGTTTCAAGCGCTTTCACATTAGATATCACAGTTCCCAACTTGTAAAGGTGAAAAACACTGCATCTCACTAAGTGACATTGTTTAATGCGGTTTTACGACGGTTCATACCTTAACCTAACCTAACCTAACCTAACCTAACCTTACCTAACCTAACCTAACCTAACCCAACCCAACCCAACCTAACCTAACCTAACCTAACCTAAACTAACCTAACCCAACCTAACCTAACCTAACCCAACCTAACCCAACCCAACCCAACCTAACCTAACCTAAGCTAACCTAACCTAACCTAACCAAACCTAACCTAACCTAACTTTACCTAACCTAACGTAACCTAACCTATTCTAACGTAACCCAACCTTACCTGACCTAACCTAACCTAACGTAACCTAACCTAACCTAACATAACCTAACGTAACCTAACCTAACATAACCTAACCTAACCTAACCCAACCTAACCCAACCCAACCCAACCCAACAACACCCAACCCAACCTAACCTAACCTAACCTAACCTTACCTAACCTAACCAAATTATCCTTACCTAACCTAACCTAACCTAACGTAACCTAACCTAACCTAACGTAACCTAACCTAACCTAACCTAACCTAACCTAACCTGACCTAACCCAACCTAACCCAACTCAACCCAACCTAACCTAATCTAACCTAACCTAACCTAACCTAACCTAACCTAACCTAACCTAACCTAACCTAACCTAACGACGTTTGCAAGCGCTTTCACATTAGATATCGCAGTTCCCGACTTGTAATGGTGAAAAACACTGCATCTCACTAAATGACATTGATTAATGCGGTTTTACGACGGTTCATAACTTAACCTAACCTAACATTCGCACTTGTATTAAAGAACGCTCTATTACACTGTTTCGTTCACAATTAGGATATTTGCATAACCTCACAGTTTTTCACCAACTTATTGCAGTACAGAACGCTGTATCTCGCTAAATGACATTGTTCTTTAAGGTTTCACGATGCTTGCATGCGCTTTACCGAGAATATCACAATATAGCAGTTTCGCACTTGTAACGGTAGAACACGCAGTATTTGGCTTGTTCATGCCGTTTTGTGTGCTTTCACAACATTTCACCTATCGCAGTTTAATACTCGCTATAAAACAACACTATCTCGTTAGATGACGTCGTTTTTGGTAGTTTCACGACGCTACCTAGCTTAAACTAACCTAACCTAACCTAACCTAACCTTCGCACTTCTATCGTTAGAAAACGTTTTACTCGCCACTTTACAATGTTTTCTACAAGATTACGACGGTTTCATGCGCTTTCACATTAGATATCGCAGTTCCCGACTTGTAATGTTGAAAAACACTACATCTCACTAAGTGACATTGTTTAATGCGGTTTTACGACGGTTGATATGTCAACCTAACCTAACATTCGCACTTGTATCTACAGACGCTCAATTACACTGTTTCGTTCACAATTACGATATTTGCTTGACCTCACAGTTTCTCACCAACTTATTACAGTACAGAACGCTGTATCTCGCTAAATGACATCGTTCTTTAAGGTTTCACGATACTTGTATGCGCTTTACCGAGAATGTCACAACATAGCAGTTTCGCACTTGTAACGGTACAACACGCAGTATTTGGCTTGTTCATGCCGTTTTGTGTGCTTTCACAACATTTTACCTATCGCAGTTTCGTACTCGCAATAAAACAACACTATCTCGTTAGATGACGTCGTTTTTGGTGGTTTCACGACGCTACCTAGCTTAAACTAACATAATCAACCTAACATAACCTTCGCACTTCTATCATTAGAAAACGTTTTACTCGCTACTTTACATTGCTTTCTACAACATCACGACGGTTTCAAGCGCTTTCACATTAGATATCGCAGTTCCCAACTTGTAAAGGTGAAAAACACTGCATCTCACTAAGTGACATCGTTTATTGCGGTTTTACGACGGTTCATACCTTAACGTAACGTAACCTAACCTAACCTAACCCAACCTAACCTAACATAACCTAACCTAACCTAACCTAACCAAACCTAACCTAACCTAACCTAACCTAACCTAACCCAACCCAACCCAACAACACCCAACCCAACCTAACCTAACCTAACCTAACCTTACCTAACCTAACCAAATTATCCTTACCTAACCTAACCTAACCTAACGTAACCTAACCTAACCTAACCTAACGTAACCTAACCTAACCTAACCTAACCTAACCTGACCTAACCCAACCTAACCCAACTCAACCCAACCTAACCTAATCTAACCTAACCTAACCTAACCTAACCTAACCTAACCTAACCTAACCTAACGACGTTTGCAAGCGCTTTCACATTAGATATCGCAGTTCCCGACTTGTAATGGTGAAAAACACTGCATCTCACTAAATGACATTGATTAATGCGGTTTTACGACGGTTCATAACTTAACCTAACCTAACATTCGCACTTGTATTAAAAAACGCTCTATTACACTGTTTCGTTCAAAATTAGGATATTTGCATAACCTCACAGTTTTTCACCAACTTATTGCAGTACAGAACGCTGTATCTCGCTAAATGACATTGTTCTTTAAGGTTTCACGATGCTTGCATGCGCTTTACCGAGAATATCACAATATAGCAGTTTCGCACTTGTAACGGTAGAACACGCAGTATTTGGCTTGTTCATGCCGTTTTGTGTGCTTTCACAACATTTCACCTATCGCAGTTTAATACTCGCTATAAAACAACACTATCTCGTTAGATGACGTCGTTTTTGGTAGTTTCACGACGCTACCTAGCTTAAACTAACCTAACCTAACCTAACCTTCACACTTCTATCGTTAGAAAACGTTTTACTCGCCACTTTACAATGTTTTCTACAAGATTACGACGGTTTCATGCGCTTTCACATTAGATATCGTAGTTCCCGACTTGTAATGTTGAAAAATACTACATCTCACTAAGTGACATTGTTTAACGCGGTTTTACGACGGTTGATATGTCAACCTAACCTAACATTCGCACTTGTATCTAAAGACGCTCAATTACACTGTTTCGTTCACAATTACGATATTTGCTTGACCTCACAGTTTCTCACCAACTTATTACAGTACAGAACGCTGTATCTCGCTAAATGACATCGTTCTTTAAGGTTTCACGATACTTGCATGCGCTTTACCGAGAATGTCACAACATAGCAGTTTCGCACTTGTAACGGTACAACACGCAGTATTTGGCTTGTTCATGCCGTTTTGTGTGCTTTCACAACATTTTACCTATCGCAGTTTCGTACTCGCAATAAAACAACACTATCTCGTTAGATGACGTTGTTTTTGGTAGTTTCACGACGCTACCTAGCTTAAACTAACATAACTCAACCTAACATGACCTTCGCACTTCTATCGTTAGAAAACGTTTTACTCGCTACTTTACATTGCTTTCTACAACATTACGACGGTTTCAAGCGCTTTCACATTAGATATCACAGTTCCCAACTTGTAAAGGTGAAAAACACTGCATCTCACTAAGTGACATTGTTTAATGCGGTTTTACGACGGTTCATACCTTAACCTAACCTAACCTAACCTAACCTAACCTTACCTAACCTAACCTAACCTAACCCAACCCAACCCAACCTAACCTAACCTAACCTAACCTAAACTAACCTAACCCAACCTAACCTAACCTAACCTAACCTAACCCAACCTAACCCAACCCAACCCAACCTAACCTAACCTAAGCTAGCCTAACCTAACCTAACCAAACCTAACCTAACCTAACTTTACCTAACCTAACGTAACCTAACCTATTCTAACGTAACCCAACCTTACCTGACCTAACCTAACCTAACGTAACCTAACCTAACATAACCTAACGTAACCTAACCTAACATAACCTAACCTAACCTAACCCAACCTAACCCAACCCAACCCAACCCAACAACACCCAACCCAACCTAACCTAACCTAACCTAACCTTACCTAACCTAACCAAATTATCCTTACCTAGCCTAACCTAACCTAACGTAACCTAACCTAACCTAACCTAACGTAACCTAACCTAACCTAACCTGACCTAACCCAACCTAACCCAACTCAACCCAACCTAACCTAATCTAACCTAACCTAACCTAACCTAACCTAACCTAACCTAACCTAACCTAACCTAACCTAACCTAACCTAACGACGTTTGCAAGCGCTTTCACATTAGATATCGCAGTTCCCGACTTGTAATGGTGAAAAACACTGCATCTCACTAAATGACATTGATTAATGCGGTTTTACGACGGTTCATAACTTAACCTAACCTAACATTCGCACTTGTATTTAAAAACGCTCTATTACACTGTTTCGTTCACAATTAGGATATTTGCATAACCTCACAGTTTTTCACCAACTTATTGCAGTACAGAACGCTGTATCTCGCTAAATGACATTGTTCTTTAAGGTTTCACGATGCTTGCATGCGCTTTACCGAGAATATCACAATATAGCAGTTTCGCACTTGTAACGGTAGAACACGCAGTATTTGGCTTGTTCATGCCGTTTTGTGTGCTTTCACAACATTTCACCTATCGCAGTTTAATACTCGCTATAAAACAACACTATCTCGTTAGATGACGTCGTTTTTGGTAGTTTCACGACGCTACCTAGCTTAAACTAACCTAACCTAACCTAACCTTCGCACTTCTATCGTTAGAAAACGTTTTACTCGCCACTTTACAATGTTTTCTACAAGATTACGACGGTTTCATGCGCTTTCACATTAGATATCGTAGTTCCCGACTTGTAATGTTGAAAAACACTACATCTCACTAAGTGACATTGTTTAATGCGGTTTTACGACGGTTGATATGTCAACCTAACCTAACATTCGCACTTGTATCTAAAGACGCTCAATTACACTGTTTCGTTCACAATTACGATATTTGCTTGACCTCACAGTTTCTCACCAACTTATTACAGTACAGAACGCTGTATCTCGCTAAATGACATCGTTCTTTAAGGTTTCACGATACTTGCATGCGCTTTACCGAGAATGTCACAACATAGCAGTTTCGCACTTGTAACGGTACAACACGCAGTATTTGGCTTGTTCATGCCGTTTTGTGTGCTTTCACAACATTTTACCTATCGCAGTTTCGTACTCGCAATAAAACAACACTATCTCGTTAGATGACGTTGTTTTTGGTAGTTTCAC
Organism: Rhipicephalus microplus; assembly: GCF_043290135.1. NCBI lineage: Eukaryota > Metazoa > Arthropoda > Arachnida > Ixodida > Ixodidae > Rhipicephalus > Rhipicephalus microplus. The sequence goes on along the minus strand of NW_027464624.1, from coordinate 1,151,801 downwards.
GACGCTACCTAGCTTAAACTAACATAACTCAACCTAACATGACCTTCGCACTTCTATCGTTAGAAAACGTTTTACTCGCTACTTTACATTGCTTTCTACAACATTACGACGGTTTCAAGCGCTTTCACATTAGATATCACAGTTCCCAACTTGTAAAGGTGAAAAACACTGCATCTCACTAAGTGACATTGTTTAATGCGGTTTTACGACGGTTCATACCTTAACCTAACCTAACCTAACCTAACCTAACCTTACCTAACCTAACCTAACCTAACCCAACCCAACCCAACCTAACCTAACCTAACCTAAACTAACCTAACCCAACCTAACCTAACCTAACCTAACCTAACCCAACCTAACCCAACCCAACCCAACCTAACCTAACCTAAGCTAACCTAACCTAACCTAACCAAACCTAACCTAACCTAACTTTACCTAACCTAACGTAACCTAACCTATTCTAACGTAACCCAACCTTACCTGACCTAACCTAACCTAACGTAACCTAACCTAACCTAACATAACCTAACGTAACCTAACCTAACATAACCTAACCTAACCTAACCCAACCTAACCCAACCCAACCCAACCCAACAACACCCAACCCAACCTAACCTAACCTAACCTAACCTTACCTAACCTAACCAAATTATCCTTACCTAACCTAACCTAACCTAACGTAACCTAACCTAACCTAACGTAACCTAACCTAACCTAACCTAACCTAACCTAACCTGACCTAACCCAACCTAACCCAACTCAACCCAACCTAACCTAATCTAACCTAACCTAACCTAACCTAACCTAACCTAACCTAACCTAACCTAACGACGTTTGCAAGCGCTTTCACATTAGATATCGCAGTTCCCGACTTGTAATGGTGAAAAACACTGCATCTCACTAAATGACATTGATTAATGCGGTTTTACGACGGTTCATAACTTAACCTAACCTAACATTCGCACTTGTATTAAAAAACGCTCTATTACACTGTTTCGTTCACAATTAGGATATTTGCATAACCTCACAGTTTTTCACCAACTTATTGCAGTACAGAACGCTGTATCTCGCTAAATGACATTGTTCTTTAAGGTTTCACGATGCTTGCATGCGCTTTACCGAGAATATCACAATATAGCAGTTTCGCACTTGTAACGGTAGAACACGCAGTATTTGGCTTGTTCATGCCGTTTTGTGTGCTTTCACAACATTTCACCTATCGCAGTTTAATACTCGCAATAAAACAACACTATCTCGTTAGATGACGTCGTTTTTGGTGGTTTCACGACGCTACCTAGCTTAAACTAACATAACTCAACCTAACATAACCGTCGCACTTCTATCGTTAGAAAACGTTTTACTCGCTACTTTACATTGCTTTCTACAACATTGCGACGGTTTCAAGCGCTTTCACATTAGATATCGCAGTTCCCAACTTGTAAAGGTGAAAAACACTGCATCTCACTAAGTGACATTGTTTATTGCGGTTTTACGACGGTTCATACCTTAACCTAACCTAACATTCGTACTTGTATTGAAAAACGCTCTACTACACTGTTTCGTTCACAATTACGATATTTGCTTAACCTCACAGTTTTTCACCAACTTATTGCAGTACAGAACGCTGTATCTCGCTAAATGACATTGTTCTTTAAGGTTTCACGATGCTTGCATGCGCTTTCACGAGAATGTCACAATATAGCAGTTTCGCACTTGTAACGGTAGAACACGCAGTGTTTGGCTTGTTCATGCCGTTTTGTGTGCATTCACAACATTTCACCTATCGCAGTTTAATACTCGCAATAAAACAACACTATCTCGTTAGATGACATCGTTTTTGGTGGTTTCACGACGCTACCTAGCTCAAACTAACCGAACCTTCGCACTTCTATCGTTAGTAAACGTTTTATTCGCTACTTTACAATGTTTTCTACAAGATTACGACGGTTTCATGCGCTTTCACATTAGATATCGCAGTTCCTGACTTGTAATGGTGAAAAACACAGCATCTCACTAAGTGACATTGTTTAATGCGGTTTTAGCGCGGTTCATATCTTAACCTAACCTAACCTTACCTAAACCAACCTAACCTAACCTAACCAAACCTTACCTAACATACCCTAACCTAACCTAACCTAACCTAACCAAACCTAACCTAACCTAACCTAACGTAACATAACCTAACCTAACCTAACCTAACCTAACCTAACCTAACGACGTTTGCAAGCGCTTTCACATTACATATCGCAGTTCCCGACTTGTAATGGTGAAAAACACTGCATCTCACTAAGTGACATTGTTTAATGCGGTTTTACGACGGTTCATATCTTAACCTAACCTAACATTCGCACTTGTATTAAAAAACGCTCTATCACACTGTTTCGTTCACAATTAGGATATTTGCACAACCTCACAGTTTTTCACCAACTTATTGCAGTACAGAACGCTGTATCTCGCTAAATGACATCGTTCTTCAAGGTTTCACGATGCTTGCATGCGCTTTAACGAGAATATCACAACATAGCAGTTTCGCACTTGTAACGATACAACACGCAGTATTTGGCTTGTTCATGCCGTTTTGTGTGCTTTCACAACAATTCACCTATCGCAGTTTCGTACTCGCAATAAAACAACACTATCTCGTTAGATGACGTTGTTTTTGGTAGTTTCACGACGCTACCTAGCTTAAACTAACATAACTCAACCTAACATGACCTTCGCACTTCTATCGTTAGAAAACGTTTTACTCGCTACTTTACATTGCTTTCTACAACATTACGACGGTTTCAAGCGCTTTCACATTAGATATCACAGTTCCCAACTTGTAAAGGTGAAAAACACTGCATCTCACTAAGTGACATTGTTTAATGCGGTTTTACGACGGTTCATACCTTAACCTAACCTAACCTAACCTAACCTAACCTTACCTAACCTAACCTAACCTAACCCAACCCAACCCAACCTAACCTAACCTAACCTAACCTAAACTAACCTAACCCAACCTAACCTAACCTAACCTAACCTAACCCAACCTAACCCAACCCAACCCAACCTAACCTAACCTAAGCTAACCTAACCTAACCTAACCAAACCTAACCTAACCTAACTTTACCTAACCTAACGTAACCTAACCTATTCTAACGTAACCCAACCTTACCTGACCTAACCTAACCTAACGTAACCTAACCTAACCTAACATAACCTAACGTAACCTAACCTAACATAACCTAACCTAACCTAACCCAACCTAACCCAACCACACCCAACCCAACAACACCCAACCCAACCTAACCTAACCTAACCTAACCTTACCTAACCTAACCAAATTATCCTTACCTAACCTAACCTAACCTAACGTAACCTAACCTAACCTAACCTAACGTAACCTAACCTAACCTAACCTAACCTAACCTGACCTAACCCAACCTAACCCAACTCAACCCAACCTAACCTAATATAACCTAACCTAACCTAACCTAACCTAACCTAACCTAACCTAACCTAACGACGTTTGCAAGCGCTTTCACATTAGATATCGCAGTTCCCGACTTGTAATGGTGAAAAACACTGCATCTCACTAAATGACATTGATTAATGCGGTTTTACGACGGTTCATAACTTAACCTAACCTAACATTCGCACTTGTATTTAAAAACGCTCTATTACACTGTTTCGTTCACAATTAGGATATTTGCATAACCTCACAGTTTTTCACCAACTTATTGCAGTACAGAACGCTGTATCTCGCTAAATGACATTGTTCTTTAAGGTTTCACGATGCTTGCATGCGCTTTACCGAGAATATCACAATATAGCAGTTTCGCACTTGTAACGGTAGAACACGCAGTATTTGGCTTGTTCATGCCGTTTTGTGTGCTTTCACAACATTTCACCTATCGCAGTTTAATACTCGCTATAAAACAACACTATCTCGTTAGATGACGTCGTTTTTGGTAGTTTCACGACGCTACCTAGCTTAAACTAACCTAACCTAACCTAACCTTCGCACTTCTATCGTTAGAAAACGTTTTACTCGCCACTTTACAATGTTTTCTACAAGATTACGACGGTTTCATGCGCTTTCACATTAGATATCGTAGTTCCCGACTTGTAATGTTGAAAAACACTACATCTCACTAATTGACATTGTTTAATGCGGTTTTACGACGGTTGATATGTCAACCTAACCTAACATTCGCACTTGTATCTAAAGACGCTCAATTACACTGTTTCGTTCACAATTACGATATTTGCTTGACCTCACAGTTTCTCACCAACTTATTACAGTACAGAACGCTGTATCTCGCTAAATGACATCGTTCTTTAAGGTTTCACGATACTTGCATGCGCTTTACCGAGAATGTCACAACATAGCAGTTTCGCACTTGTAACGGTACAACACGCAGTATTTGGCTTGTTCATGCCGTTTTGTGTGCTTTCACAACATTTTACCTATCGCAGTTTCGTACTCGCAATAAAACAACACTATCTCGTTAGATGACGTTGTTTTTGGTAGTTTCACGACGCTACCTAGCTTAAACTAACATAACTCAACCTAACATGACCTTCGCACTTCTATCGTTAGAAAACGTTTTACTCGCTACTTTACATTGCTTTCTACAACATTACGACGGTTTCAAGCGCTTTCACATTAGATATCACAGTTCCCAACTTGTAAAGGTGAAAAACACTGCATCTCACTAAGTGACATTGTTTAATGCGGTTTTACGACGGTTCATACCTTAACCTAACCTAACCTAACCTAACCTAACCTTACCTAACCTAACCTAACCTAACCCAACCCAACCCAACCTAACCTAACCTAACCTAACCTAAACTAACCTAACCCAACCTAACCTAACCTAACCCAACCTAACCCAACCCAACCCAACCTAACCTAACCTAAGCTAACCTAACCTAACCTAACCAAACCTAACCTAACCTAACTTTACCTAACCTAACGTAACCTAACCTATTCTAACGTAACCCAACCTTACCTGACCTAACCTAACCTAACGTAACCTAACCTAACCTAACATAACCTAACGTAACCTAACCTAACATAACCTAACCTAACCTAACCCAACCTAACCCAACCCAACCCAACCCAACAACACCCAACCCAACCTAACCTAACCTAACCTAACCTTACCTAACCTAACCAAATTATCCTTACCTAACCTAACCTAACCTAACGTAACCTAACCTAACCTAACGTAACCTAACCTAACCTAACCTAACCTAACCTAACCTGACCTAACCCAACCTAACCCAACTCAACCCAACCTAACCTAATCTAACCTAACCTAACCTAACCTAACCTAACCTAACCTAACCTAACCTAACCTAACCTAACGACGTTTGCAAGCGCTTTCACATTAGATATCGCAGTTCCCGACTTGTAATGGTGAAAAACACTGCATCTCACTAAATGACATTGATTAATGCGGTTTTACGACGGTTCATAACTTAACCTAACCTAACATTCGCACTTGTATTAAAGAACGCTCTATTACACTGTTTCGTTCACAATTAGGATATTTGCATAACCTCACAGTTTTTCACCAACTTATTGCAGTACAGAACGCTGTATCTCGCTAAATGACATTGTTCTTTAAGGTTTCACGATGCTTGCATGCGCTTTACCGAGAATATCACAATATAGCAGTTTCGCACTTGTAACGGTAGAACACGCAGTATTTGGCTTGTTCATGCCGTTTTGTGTGCTTTCACAACATTTCACCTATCGCAGTTTAATACTCGCTATAAAACAACACTATCTCGTTAGATGACGTCGTTTTTGGTAGTTTCACGACGCTACCTAGCTTAAACTAACCTAACCTAACCTAACCTAACCTTCGCACTTCTATCGTTAGAAAACGTTTTACTCGCCACTTTACAATGTTTTCTACAAGATTACGACGGTTTCATGCGCTTTCACATTAGATATCGCAGTTCCCGACTTGTAATGTTGAAAAACACTACATCTCACTAAGTGACATTGTTTAATGCGGTTTTACGACGGTTGATATGTCAACCTAACCTAACATTCGCACTTGTATCTAAAGACGCTCAATTACACTGTTTCGTTCACAATTACGATATTTGCTTGACCTCACAGTTTCTCACCAACTTATTACAGTACAGAACGCTGTATCTCGCTAAATGACATCGTTCTTTAAGGTTTCACGATACTTGTATGCGCTTTACCGAGAATGTCACAACATAGCAGTTTCGCACTTGTAACGGTACAACACGCAGTATTTGGCTTGTTCATGCCGTTTTGTGTGCTTTCACAACATTTTACCTATCGCAGTTTCGTACTCGCAATAAAACAACACTATCTCGTTAGATGACGTCGTTTTTGGTGGTTTCACGACGCTACCTAGCTTAAACTAACAAAATCAACCTAACATAACCTTCGCACTTCTATCATTAGAAAACGTTTTACTCGCTACTTTACATTGCTTTCTACAACATCACGACGGTTTCAAGCGCTTTCACATTAGATATCGCAGTTCCCAACTTGTAAAGGTGAAAAACACTGCATCTCACTAAGTGACATCGTTTATTGCGGTTTTACGACGGTTCATACCTTAACGTAACGTAACCTAACCTAACCTAACCCAACCTAACCTAACATAACCTAACCTAACCTAACCTAACCAAACCTAACCTAACCTAACCTAACCTAACCTAACCCAACCCAACCCAACAACACCCAACCCAACCTAACCTAACCTAACCTAACCTTACCTAACCTAACCAAATTATCCTTACCTAACCTAACCTAACCTAACGTAACCTAACCTAACCTAACCTAACGTAACCTAACCTAACCTAACCTGACCTAACCCAACCTAACCCAACTCAACCCAACCTAACCTAATCTAACCTAACCTAACCTAACCTAACCTAACCTAACCTAACCTAACCTAACCTAACGACGTTTGCAAGCGCTTTCACATTAGATATCGCAGTTCCCGACTTGTAATGGTGAAAAACACTGCATCTCACTAAATGACATTGATTAATGCGGTTTTACGACGGTTCATAACTTAACCTAACCTAACATTCGCACTTGTATTAAAAAACGCTCTATTACACTGTTTCGTTCAAAATTAGGATATTTGCATAACCTCACAGTTTTTCACCAACTTATTGCAGTACAGAACGCTGTATCTCGCTAAATGACATTGTTCTTTAAGGTTTCACGATGCTTGCATGCGCTTTACCGAGAATATCACAATATAGCAGTTTCGCACTTGTAACGGTAGAACACGCAGTATTTGGCTTGTTCATGCCGTTTTGTGTGCTTTCACAACATTTCACCTATCGCAGTTTAATACTCGCTATAAAACAACACTATCTCGTTAGATGACGTCGTTTTTGGTAGTTTCACGACGCTACCTAGCTTAAACTAACCTAACCTAACCTAACCTTCACACTTCTATCGTTAGAAAACGTTTTACTCGCCACTTTACAATGTTTTCTACAAGATTACGACGGTTTCATGCGCTTTCACATTAGATATCGTAGTTCCCGACTTGTAATGTTGAAAAATACTACATCTCACTAAGTGACATTGTTTAACGCGGTTTTACGACGGTTGATATGTCAACCTAACCTAACATTCGCACTTGTATCTAAAGACGCTCAATTACACTATTCGTTCACAATTACGATATTTGCTTGACCTCACAGTTTCTCACCAACTTATTACAGTACAGAACGCTGTATCTCGCTAAATGACATCGTTCTTTAAGGTTTCACGATACTTGCATGCGCTTTACCGAGAATGTCACAACATAGCAGTTTCGCACTTGTAACGGTACAACACGCAGTATTTGGCTTGTTCATGCCGTTTTGTGTGCTTTCACAACATTTTACCTATCGCAGTTTCGTACTCGCAATAAAACAACACTATCTCGTTAGATGACGTTGTTTTTGGTAGTTTCACGACGCTACCTAGCTTAAACTAACATAACTCAACCTAACATGACCTTCGCACTTCTATCGTTAGAAAACGTTTTACTCGCTACTTTACATTGCTTTCTACAACATTACGACGGTTTCAAGCGCTTTCACATTAGATATCACAGTTCCCAACTTGTAAAGGTGAAAAACACTGCATCTCACTAAGTGACATTGTTTAATGCGGTTTTACGACGGTTCATACCTTAACCTAACCTAACCTAACCTAACCTAACCTTACCTAACCTAACCTAACCTAACCCAACCCAACCCAACCTAACCTAACCTAACCTAACCTAAACTAACCTAACCCAACCTAACCTAACCTAACCTAACCTAACCCAACCTAACCCAACCCAACCCAACCTAACCTAACCTAAGCTAGCCTAACCTAACCTAACCAAACCTAACCTAACCTAACTTTACCTAACCTAACGTAACCTAACCTATTCTAACGTAACCCAACCTTACCTGACCTAACCTAACCTAACGTAACCTAACCTAACATAACCTAACGTAACCTAACCTAACATAACCTAACCTAACCTAACCCAACCTAACCCAACCCAACCCAACCCAACAACACCCAACCCAACCTAACCTAACCTAACCTAACCTTACCTAACCTAACCAAATTATCCTTACCTAGCCTAACCTAACCTAACGTAACCTAACCTAACCTAACCTAACGTAACCTAACCTAACCTAACCTGACCTAACCCAACCTAACCCAACTCAACCCAACCTAACCTAATCTAACCTAACCTAACCTAACCTAACCTAACCTAACCTAACCTAACCTAACCTAACCTAACCTAACGACGTTTGCAAGCGCTTTCACATTAGATATCGCAGTTCCCGACTTGTAATGGTGAAAAACACTGCATCTCACTAAATGACATTGATTAATGCGGTTTTACGACGGTTCATAACTTAACCTAACCTAACATTCGCACTTGTATTTAAAAACGCTCTATTACACTGTTTCGTTCACAATTAGGATATTTGCATAACCTCACAGTTTTTCACCAACTTATTGCAGTACAGAACGCTGTATCTCGCTAAATGACATTGTTCTTTAAGGTTTCACGATGCTTGCATGCGCTTTACCGAGAATATCACAATATAGCAGTTTCGCACTTGTAACGGTAGAACACGCAGTATTTGGCTTGTTCATGCCGTTTTGTGTGCTTTCACAACATTTCACCTATCGCAGTTTAATACTCGCTATAAAACAACACTATCTCGTTAGATGACGTCGTTTTTGGTAGTTTCACGACGCTACCTAGCTTAAACTAACCTAACCTAACCTAACCTTCGCACTTCTATCGTTAGAAAACGTTTTACTCGCCACTTTACAATGTTTTCTACAAGATTACGACGGTTTCATGCGCTTTCACATTAGATATCGTAGTTCCCGACTTGTAATGTTGAAAAACACTACATCTCACTAAGTGACATTGTTTAATGCGGTTTTACGACGGTTGATATGTCAACCTAACCTAACATTCGCACTTGTATCTAAAGACGCTCAATTACACTGTTTCGTTCACAATTACGATATTTGCTTGACCTCACAGTTTCTCACCAACTTATTACAGTACAGAACGCTGTATCTCGCTAAATGACATCGTTCTTTAAGGTTTCACGATACTTGCATGCGCTTTACCGAGAATGTCACAACATAGCAGTTTCGCACTTGTAACGGTACAACACGCAGTATTTGGCTTGTTCATGCCGTTTTGTGTGCTTTCACAACATTTTACCTATCGCAGTTTCGTACTCGCAATAAAACAACACTATCTCGTTAGATGACGTTGTTTTTGGTAGTTTCACGACGCTACCTAGCTTAAACTAACATAACTCAACCTAACATGACCTTCGCACTTCTATCGTTAGAAAACGTTTTACTCGCTACTTTACATTGCTTTCTACAACATTACGACGGTTTCAAGCGCTTTCACATTAGATATCACAGTTCCCAACTTGTAAAGGTGAAAAACACTGCATCTCACTAAGTGACATTGTTTAATGCGGTTTTACGACGGTTCATACCTTAACCTAACCTAACCTAACCTAACCTAACCTTACCTAACCTAACCTAACCTAACCCAACCCAACCCAACCTAACCTAACCTAACCTAAACTAACCTAACCCAACCTAACCTAACCTAACCTAACCTAACCCAACCTAACCCAACCCAACCCAACCTAACCTAACCTAAGCTAACCTAACCTAACCTAACCAAACCTAACCTAACCTAACTTTACCTAACCTAACGTAACCTAACCTATTCTAACGTAACCCAACCTTACCTGACCTAACCTAACCTAACGTAACCTAACCTAACCTAACATAACCTAACGTAACCTAACCTAACATAACCTAACCTAACCTAACCCAACCTAACCCAACCCAACCCAACCCAACAACACCCAACCCAACCTAACCTAACCTAACCTAACCTTACCTAACCTAACCAAATTATCCTTACCTAACCTAACCTAACCTAACGTAACCTAACCTAACCTAACGTAACCTAACCTAACCTAACCTAACCTAACCTAACCTGACCTAACCCAACCTAACCCAACTCAACCCAACCTAACCTAATCTAACCTAACCTAACCTAACCTAACCTAACCTAACCTAACCTAACCTAACCTAACGACGTTTGCAAGCGCTTTCACATTAGATATCGCAGTTCCCGACTTGTAATGGTGAAAAACACTGCATCTCACTAAATGACATTGATTAATGCGGTTTTACGACGGTTCATAACTTAACCTAACCTAACATTCGCACTTGTATTAAAAAACGCTCTATTACACTGTTTCGTTCACAATTAGGATATTTGCATAACCTCACAGTTTTTCACCAACTTATTGCAGTACAGAACGCTGTATCTCGCTAAATGACATTGTTCTTTAAGGTTTCACGATGCTTGCATGCGCTTTACCGAGAATATCACAATATAGCAGTTTCGCACTTGTAACGGTAGAACACGCAGTATTTGGCTTGTTCATGCCGTTTTGTGTGCTTTCACAACATTTCACCTATCGCAGTTTAATACTCGCTATAAAACAACACTATCTCGTTAGATGACGTCGTTTTTGGTAGTTTCACGACGCTACCTAGCTTAAACTAACCTAACCTAACCTAACCTAACCTTCGCACTTCTATCGTTAGAAAACGTTTTACTCGCCACTTTACAATGTTTTCTACAAGATTACGACGGTTTCATGCGCTTTCACATTAGATATCGCAGTTCCCGACTTGTAATGTTGAAAAACACTACATCTCACTAAGTGACATTGTTTAATGCGGTTTTACGACGGTTGATATGTCAACCTAACCTAACATTCGCACTTGTATCTAAAGACGCTCAATTACACTGTTTCGTTCACAATTACGATATTTGCTTGACCTCACAGTTTCTCACCAACTTATTACAGTACAGAACGCTGTATCTCGCTAAATGACATCGTTCTTTAAGGTTTCACGATACTTGTATGCGCTTTACCGAGAATGTCACAACATAGCAGTTTCGCACTTGTAACGGTACAACACGCAGTATTTGGCTTGTTCATGCCGTTTTGTGTGCTTTCACAACATTTTACCTATCGCAGTTTCGTACTCGCAATACAACAACACTATCTCGTTACATGACGTCGTTTTTGGTGGTTTCACGACGCTACCTAGCTTAAACTAACATAACTCAACCTAACATAACCTTCGCACTTCTATCATTAGAAAACGTTTTACTCGCTACTTTACATTGCTTTATACAACATCACGACGGTTTCAAGCGCTTTCACATTAGATATCGCAGTTCCCAACTTGTAAAGGTGAAAAACACTGCATCTCACTAAGTGACATCGTTTATTGCGGTTTTACGACGGTTCATACCTTAACGTAACGTAACCTAACCTAACCTAACCCAACCTAACCTAACATAACCTAACCTAACCTAACCTAACCAAACCTAACCTAACCTAACCTAACCTAACCTAACCTAACCTAACCTAACCCAACCCAACCCAACAACACCCAACCCAACCTAACCTAACCTAACCTAACCTTACCTAACCTAACCAAATTATCCTTACCTAACCTAACCTAACCTAACGTAACCTAACCTAACCTAACCTAACGTAACCTAACCTAACCTAAGCTAACCTAACCTAACCTGACCTAACCCAACCTAACCCAACTCAACCCAACCTAACCTAATCTAACCTAACCTAACCTAACCTAACCTAACCTAACCTAACCTAACCTAACCTAACCTAACGACGTTTGCAAGCGCTTTCACATTAGATATCGCAGTTCCCGACTTGTAATGGTGAAAAACACTGCATCTCACTAAATGACATTGATTAATGCGGTTTTACGACGGTTCATAACTTAACCTAACCTAACATTCGCACTTGTATTTAAAAACGCTCAATTACACTGTTTCGTTCACAATTACGATATTTGCTTGACCTCACAGTTTCTCACCAACTTATTACAGTACAGAACGCTGTATCTCGCTAAATGACATCGTTCTTTAAGGTTTCACGATACTTGCATGCGCTTTACCGAGAATGTCACAACATAGCAGTTTCGCACTTGTAACGGTACAACACGCAGTATTTGGCTTGTTCATGCCGTTTTGTGTGCTTTCACAACATTTTACCTATCGCAGTTTCGTACTCGCAATAAAACAACACTATCTCGTTAGATGACGTCGTTTTTGGTAGTTTCACGACGCTACCTAGCTTAAACTAACCTAACCTAACCTAACCTTCGCACTTCTATCGTTAGAAAACGTTTTACTCGCCACTTTACAATGTTTTCTACAAGATTACGACGTTTGAAAGCGCTTTCACATTAGATATCGCAGTTCCCAACTTGTAATGGTGAAAAACACTGCATCTCACTAAGTGACATTGTTTAATGCGGTTTTACGACGGTTCATATCTTAACCTAACCTAACATTCGTACTTGTATTGAAAAACGCTCTATTACACTGTTTCGTTCACAATTACGATATTTGCTTGACCTCACAGTTTCTCACCAACTTATTACAGTACAGAACGCTGTATCTCGCTAGATGACATCGTTCTTTAAGGTTTCACGATACTTGCATGCGCTTTAACGAGAATATCACAATAAAGCAGTTTCGCACTTGTTACGGCACAAGACGCAGTATCTGGCTAGTTCATGCCATTTTGTGTGCTTTCCCAATATTTCACCTATCGCAGTTTCGTACTCGCAATAAAACAACACTATCTCGTTAGATGACATCGTTTTTGGTGGTTTCACGACGCTACCTAGCTCAAACTAACCGAACCTTCGCACTTCTATCGTTAGAAAACATTTTATTCGCTACTTTACAATGTTTTCTACAAGATTACGACGGTTTCATGCGCTTTCACATTAGATATCGCAGTTCCCGACTTGTAATGGTGGAAAACACAGCATCTCACTAAGTGACATTGTTTAATGCGGTTTTAGCGCGGTTCATATCTTAACCTAACCTAACCTTACCTAACCCAACCTAACCTAACCTAACCTAACCAAACCTTACCTAACATACCCTAACCTAACCTAACCTAACCAAACCTAACCTAACCTAACCTAACGTAACCTAACCTAACCTAACCTAACCAAACCTAACCTAACCTAACGACGTTTGCAAGCGCTTTCACATTAGATATCGCAGTTCCCGACTTGTAATGGTGAAAAACACTGCATCTCACTAAGTGACATTGTTTAATGCGGTTTTACGACGGTTCATATCTTAACCTAACCTAACATTCGTACTTGTATTGAAAAACGCTCTATTACACTGTTTCGTTCACAATTACGATATTTGCATAACCTCACAGTTTTTCACCAACTTATTGCAGTACAGAACGCTGTATCTCGCTAAATGACATCGTTCTTTAAGGTTTCACGATGCTTGCATGCGCTTTAACGAGAATATCACAATATAGCAGTTTCGCACTTGTAACGGTAGAACACGCAGTATTTGGCTTGTTCATGCCGTTTTGTGTGCATTCACAACATTTCACCTATCGCAGTTTAATACTCGCAATAAAACAACACTATCTCGTTAGATGACGTTGTTTTTGGTAGTTTCACGACGCTACCTAGCTTAAACTAACCTAACCTAACCTAACCTTCGCACTTCTATCGTTAGAAAACGTTTTACTCGCAACTTTACAATGTTTTCTACTAGATTACGACGGTTTCATGCGCTTTCACATTAGATATCGTAGTTCCCGACTTGTAATGTTGAAAAACACTACATCTCACTAAGTGACATTGTTTAATGCGGTTTTACGACGGTTGATATGTAAACCTAACCTAACAGTCGCACTTGTATCTAAAGACGCTCAATCACACTGTTTCGTTCACAATTACGATATTTGCTTGACCTCACAGTTTCTCACCAACTTATTACAGTACAGAACGCTGTATCTCGCTAAATGACATCGTTCTTTAAGGTTTCACGATACTTGCATGCGCTTTACCGAGAATGTCACAACATAGCAGTTTCGCACTTGTAACGGTACAACACGCAGTATTTGGCTTGTTCATGCCGTTTTGTGTGCTTTCACAACATTTTACCTATCGCAGTTTTGTACTCGCATTAAAACAACACTATCTCGTTAGAAGACGTCGTTTTTGGTGGTTTCACGACGCTACCTAGCTTAAACTAACATAACTCAACCTAACATAACCTTCGCACTTCTATCGTTAGAAAACGTTTTACTCGCTACTTTACATTGCTTTCTACAACATTACGACGGTTTCAAGCGCTTTCACATTAGATATCACAGTTCCCAACTTGTAAAGGTGAAAAACACTGCATCTCACTAAGTGACATTGTTTAATGCGGTTTTACGACGGTTCATACCTTAACCTAACCTAACCTAACCTAACCTAACCTTACCTAACCTAACCTAACCTAACCCAACCCAACCCAACCTAACCTAACCTAACCTAACCTAAACTAACCTAACCCAACCTAACCTAACCTAACTTAACCTAACCCAACCTAACCCAACCCAACCCAACCTAACCTAACCTAAGCTAGCCTAACCTAACCTAACCAAGCCTAACCTAACCTAACTTTACCTAACCTAACGTAACCTAACCTATTCTAACGTAACCCAACCTTACCTGACCTAACCTAACCTAACGTAACCTAACCTAACCTAACATAACCTAACGTAACCTAACCTAACATAACCTAACCTAACCTAACCCAACCTAACCCAACCCAACCCAACCCAACAACACCCAACCCAACCTAACCTAACCTAACCTAACCTTACCTAACCTAACCAAATTATCCTTACCTAACCTAACCTAACCTAACGTAACCTAACCTAACCTAACGTAACCTAACCTAACCTAACCTAACCTAACCTAACCTGACCTAACCCAACCTAACCCAACTCAACCCAACCTAACCTAATCTAACCTAACCTAACCTAACCTAACCTAACCTAACCTAACCTAACCTAACCTAACCTAACGACGTTTGCAAGCGCTTTCACATTAGATATCGCAGTTCCCGACTTGTAATGGTGAAAAACACTGCATCTCACTAAATGACATTGATTAATGCGGTTTTACGACGGTTCATAACTTAACCTAACCTAACATTCGCACTTGTATTAAAAAACGCTCTATTACACTGTTTCGTTCACAATTAGGATATTTGCATAACCTCACAGTTTTTCACCAACTTATTGCAGTACAGAACGCTGTATCTCGCTAAATGACATTGTTCTTTAAGGTTTCACGATGCTTGCATGCGCTTTACCGAGAATATCACAATATAGCAGTTTCGCACTTGTAACGGTAGAACACGCAGTATTTGGCTTGTTCATGCCGTTTTGTGTGCTTTCACAACATTTCACCTATCGCAGTTTAATACTCGCTATAAAACAACACTATCTCGTTAGATGACGTCGTTTTTGGTAGTTTCACGACGCTACCTAGCTTAAACTAACCTAACCTAACCTAACCTAACCTTCGCACTTCTATCGTTAGAAAACGTTTTACTCGCCACTTTACAATGTTTTCTACAAGATTACGACGGTTTCATGCGCTTTCACATTAGATATCGCAGTTCCCGACTTGTAATGTTGAAAAACACTACATCTCACTAAGTGACATTGTTTAATGCGGTTTTACGACGGTTGATATGTCAACCTAACCTAACATTCGCACTTGTATCTAAAGACGCTCAATTACACTGTTTCGTTCACAATTACGATATTTGCTTGACCTCACAGTTTCTCACCAACTTATTACAGTACAGAACGCTGTATCTCGCTAAATGACATCGTTCTTTAAGGTTTCACGATACTTGTATGCGCTTTACCGAGAATGTCACAACATAGCAGTTTCGCACTTGTAACGGTACAACACGCAGTATTTGGCTTGTTCATGCCGTTTTGTGTGCTTTCACAACATTTTACCTATCGCAGTTTCGTACTCGCAATACAACAACACTATCTCGTTACATGACGTCGTTTTTGGTGGTTTCACGACGCTACCTAGCTTAAACTAACATAACTCAACCTAACATAACCTTCGCACTTCTATCATTAGAAAACGTTTTACTCGCTACTTTACATTGCTTTCTACAACATCACGACGGTTTCAAGCGCTTTCACATTAGATATCGCAGTTCCCAACTTGTAAAGGTGAAAAACACTGCATCTCACTAAGTGACATCGTTTATTGCGGTTTTACGACGGTTCCCACCTTAACGTAACGTAACCTAACCTAACCTAACCCAACCTAACCTAACATAACCTAACCTAACCTAACCTAACCAAACCTAACCTAACCTAACCTAACCTAACCTAACCTAACCTAACCTAACCCAACCCAACCCAACAACACCCAACCCAACCTAACCTAACCTAATCTAACCTTACCTAACCTAACCAAATTATCCTTACCTAACCTAACCTAACCTAACGTAACCTAACCTAACCTAACCTAACGTAACCTAACCTAACCTAAGCTAACCTAACCTAACCTGACCTAACCCAACCTAACCCAACTCAACCCAACCTAACCTAATCTAACCTAACCTAACCTAACCTAACCTAACCTAACCTAACCTAACCTAACCTAACCTAACGACGTTTGCAAGCGCTTTCACATTAGATATCGCAGTTCCCGACTTGTAATGGTGAAAAACACTGCATCTCACTAAATGACATTGATTAATGCGGTTTTACGACGGTTCATAACTTAACCTAACCTAACATTCGCACTTGTATTTAAAAACGCTCAATTACACTGTTTCGTTCACAATTACGATATTTGCTTGACCTCACAGTTTCTCACCAACTTATTACAGTACAGAACGCTGTATCTCGCTAAATGACATCGTTCTTTAAGGTTTCACGATACTTGCATGCGCTTTACCGAGAATGTCACAACATAGCAGTTTCGCACTTGTAACGGTACAACACGCAGTATTTGGCTTGTTCATGCCGTTTTGTGTGCTTTCACAACATTTTACCTATCGCAGTTTCGTACTCGCAATAAAACAACACTATCTCGTTAGATGACGTCGTTTTTGGTAGTTTCACGACGCTACCTAGCTTAAACTAACCTAACCTAACCTAACCTTCGCACTTCTATCGTTAGAAAACGTTTTACTCGCCACTTTACAATGTTTTCTACAAGATTACGACGTTTGAAAGCGCTGTCACATTAGATATCGCAGTTCCCAACTTGTAATGGTGAAAAACACTGCATCTCACTAAGTGACATTGTTTAATGCGGTTTTACGACGGTTCATATCTTAACCTAACCTAACATTCGTACTTGTATTGAAAAACGCTCTATTACACTGTTTCGTTCACAATTACGATATTTGCTTGACCTCACAGTTTCTCACCAACTTATTACAGTACAGAACGCTGTATCTCGCTAGATGACATCGTTCTTTAAGGTTTCACGATACTTGCATGCGCTTTAACGAGAATATCACAATAAAGCAGTTTCGCACTTGTTACGGCACAAGACGCAGTATCTGGCTAGTTCATGCCATTTTGTGTGCTTTCCCAATATTTCACCTATCGCAGTTTCGTACTCGCAATAAAACAACACTATCTCGTTAGATGACATCGTTTTTGGTGGTTTCACGACGCTACCTAGCTCAAACTAACCGAACCTTCGCACTTCTATCGTTAGAAAACATTTTATTCGCTACTTTACAATGTTTTCTACAAGATTACGACGGTTTCATGCGCTTTCACATTAGATATCGCAGTTCCCGACTTGTAATGGTGGAAAACACAGCATCTCACTAAGTGACATTGTTTAATGCGGTTTTAGCGCGGTTCATATCTTAACCTAACCTAACCTTACCTAACCCAACCTAACCTAACCTAACCTAACCAAACCTTACCTAACATACCCTAACCTAACCTAACCTAACCAAACCTAACCTAACCTAACCTAACGTAACCTAACCTAACCTAACCTAACCAAACCTAACCTAACCTAACGACGTTTGCAAGCGCTTTCACATTAGATACGCAGTTCCCGACTTGTAATGGTGAAAAACACTGCATCTCACTAAGTGACATTGTTTAATGCGGTTTTACGACGGTTCATATCTTAACCTAACCTAACATTCGTACTTGTATTGAAAAACGCTCTATTACACTGTTTCGTTCACAATTACGATATTTGCATAACCTCACAGTTTTTCACCAACTTATTGCAGTACAGAACGCTGTATCTCGCTAAATGACATCGTTCTTTAAGGTTTCACGATGCTTGCATGCGCTTTAACGAGAATATCACAATATAGCAGTTTCGCACTTGTAACGGTAGAACACGCAGTATTTGGCTTGTTCATGCCGTTTTGTGTGCATTCACAACATTTCACCTATCGCAGTTTAATACTCGCAATAAAACAACACTATCTCGTTAGATGACGTTGTTTTTGGTAGTTTCACGACGCTACCTAGCTTAAACTAACCTAACCTAACCTAACCTTCGCACTTCTATCGTTAGAAAACGTTTTACTCGCAACTTTACAATGTTTTCTACTAGATTACGACGGTTTCATGCGCTTTCACATTAGATATCGTAGTTCCCGACTTGTAATGTTGAAAAACACTACATCTCACTAAGTGACATTGTTTAATGCGGTTTTACGACGGTTGATATGTAAACCTAACCTAACAGTCGCACTTGTATCTAAAGACGCTCAATCACACTGTTTCGTTCACAATTACGATATTTGCTTGACCTCACAGTTTCTCACCAACTTATTACAGTACAGAACGCTGTATCTCGCTAAATGACATCGTTCTTTAAGGTTTCACGATACTTGCATGCGCTTTACCGAGAATGTCACAACATAGCAGTTTCGCACTTGTAACGGTACAACACGCAGTATTTGGCTTGTTCATGCCGTTTTGTGTGCTTTCACAACATTTTACCTATCGCAGTTTTGTACTCGCATTAAAACAACACTATCTCGTTAGATGACGTCGTTTTTGGTGGTTTCACGACGCTACCTAGCTTAAACTAACATAACTCAACCTAACATAACCTTCGCACTTCTATCGTTAGAAAACGTTTTACTCGCTACTTTACATTGCTTTCTACAACATTACGACGGTTTCAAGCGCTTTCACATTAGATATCGCAGTTCCCAACTTGTAAAGGTGAAAAACACTGCATCTCACTAAGTGACATTGTTTAATGCGGTTTTAGCGCGGTTCATATCTTAACCTAACCTAACCTAACCTAACCTAGCCTAACCCAACCTAACCTAACATAACCTAACCTAACCCAACCCAACCCAACCTAACCTAACCTAACCTAACCAAAACTAACCTAACCCAACCTAACCTAACCTAACCTAACCCAACCTAACCCAACCCAACCCAACCTAACCTAACCTTAGCTAACCTAACCTATGCTAACCAAACCTAACCTAACCTAACTTAACCTAACCTAACGTAACCTAACCTAACCTAACCTATTCTAACGTAACCTAACCTTACCTGACCTAACCTAACCTAACGTAACCTAACCTAACCTAACATAACGTAACCTCACCTAACCTAACCTAACCTAACGTAACCTAACCTAACCTAACCCAACCTAACCCAACCCAACCCAACCCAACAACACCCAACCCAACCTAACCTAACCTAACCTAACCTTACTTAACCTAACCAAATTATCCTTACTTAACCTAACCTAACCTAACGTAACCTAACCTAACCTAACCTAACGTAACCTAACCTAACCTAACGTAACCTAACCTAACCTAACCTAACCCAACCTAACCTAACCTAACCTAACCCAACTCAACCCAACCTAACCTAATCTAACCTAACCTAACCTAACCTAACCAAACCTAACCTAACCTAACCTAACCTAACCTGACGACGGTTGCAAGCGCTTTCACATTAAATATCGCAGTTCCCCACTTTTAATGGTGAAAAACACTGCATCTCAGTAATTGACATTGTTTAATGCGGTTTTACGACGGTACATATCTTAACCTAACCTAACATTCGCACTTGTATCTAAAAACGCTCTATTACACTGTTTTGTTCACAATTACGATATTTGCATAACCTCACAGTTTTTCACCAACTTATTGCAGTACAGAACGCTGTATCTCGCTAAATGACATTGTTCTTTAAGGTTTCACGATGCTTGCATGCGCTTTAACGAGAATATCACAATATAGCAGTTTCGCACTTGTAACGGTAGAACACGCAGTATTTGGCTTGTTCATGCCGTTTTGTGTGCTTTCACAACATTTCACCTATCGCAGTTTAATACTCGCTATAAAACAACACTATCTCGTTAGATGACGTCGTTTTTGGTAGTTTCACGACGCTACCTAGCTTAAACTAACCTAACCTAACCTAACCTTCGCACTTCTATTGTTAGAAAACGTTTTACTCGCCACTTTACAATGTTTTCTACAAGATTACGACGGTTTCATGCGCTTTCACATTAGATATCGTAGTTCCCGACTTGTAATGTTGAAAAACACTACATCTCACTAAGTGACATTGTTTAATGCGGTTTTACGACGGTTGATATGTCAACCTAACCTAACATTCGCACTTGTATCTAAAGACGCTCAATTACACTGTTTCGTTCACAATTACGATATTTGCTTGACCTCACAGTTTCTCACCAACTTATTACAGTACAGAACGCTGTATCTCGCTAAATGACATCGTTCTTTAAGGTTTCACGATACTTGCATGCGCTTTACCGAGAATGTCACAACATAGCAGTTTCGCACTTGTAACGGTACAACACGCAGCATTTGGCCTGTTCATGCCGTTTTGTGTGCTTTCACAACATTTTACCTATCGCAGTTTCGTACTCGCAATAAAACAACACTATCTCGTTAGATGACGTCGTTTTTGGTGATTTCACGACGCTACCTAGCTTAAACTAACATAACTCAACCTAACATAACCTTCGCACTTCTATCGTTAGAAAACGTTTTACTCGCTACTTTACATTGCTTTCTACAACATTACGACGGTTTCAAGCGCTTTCACATTAGATATCGCAGTTCCCAACTTGTAAAGGTGAAAAACACTGCATCTCACTAAGTGACATTGTTTATTGCGGTTTTACGACGGTTCATACCTTAACCTAACCTAACATTCGTACTTGTATTGAAAAACGCTCTACTACACTGTTTCGTTCACAATTACGATATTTGCTTAACCTCACAGTTTTTCACCAACTTATTGCAGTACAGAACGCTGTATCTCGCTAAATGACATTGTTCTTTAAGGTTTCACGATGCTTGCATGCGCTTTAACGAGAATATCACAATATAGCAGTTTCGCACTTGTAACGGTAGAACACGCAGTATTTGGCTTGTTCATGCCGTTTTGTGTGCATTCACAACATTTCACCTATTGCAGTTTAATACTCGCAATAAAACAACACTATCTCGTTAGATGACGTCGTTTTTGGTAGTTTCACGACGCTACCTAGCTTAAACTAACCTAACCTAACCTAACCTTCGCACTTCTATCGTTAGAAAACGTTTTACTCGCAACTTTACAATGTTTTCTACTAGATTACGACGGTTTCATGCGCTTTCACATGAGATATCGTAGTTCCCGACTTGTAATGTTGAAAAACACTACATCTCACTAAGTGACATTGTTTAATGCGGTTTTACGACGGTTGATATGTCAACCTAACCTAACATTCGCACTTGTATCTAAAGACGCTCAATTACACTGTTTCGTTCACAATTACGATATTTGCTTGACCTCACAGTTTCTCACCAACTTATTACAGTACAGAACGCTGTATCTCGCTAAATGACATCGTTCTTTAAGGTTTCACGATACTTGCATGCGCTTTACCGAGAATGTCACAACATAGCAGTTTCGCACTTGTAACGGTACAACACGCCGTATTTGGCTTGTTCATGCCGTTTTGTGTGCTTTCACAACATTTTACCTATCGCAGTTTTGTACTCGCATTAAAACAACACTATCTCGTTAGATGACGTCGTTTTTGGTGGTTTCACGACGCTACCTAGCTTAAACTAACATAACTCAACCTAACATAACCTTCGCACTTCTATCGTTAGAAAACGTTTTACTCGCTACTTTACATTGCTTTCTACAACATTACGACGGTTTCAAGCGCTTTCACATTAGATATCGCAGTTCCCAACTTGTAAAGGTGAAAAACACTGCATCTCACTAAGTGACATTGTTTAATGCGGTTTTAGCGCGGTTCATATCTTAACCTAACCTAACCTAACCTAACCTAGCCTAACCCAACCTAACCTAACATAACCTAACCTAACCTAACGACGTTTGCAAGCGCTTTCACATTAGATATCGCAGTTCCCAACTTGTAATGGTGAAAAACACTGCATCTCACTAAGTGACATTGTTTAATGCGGTTTTACGACGGTTGATATCTTAACCTAACCTAACATTCGTACTTGTATTGAAAAACGCTCTATTACACTGTTTCGTTCACAATTACGATATTTGCATAACCTCACAGTTTTTCACCAACTTATTGCAGTACAGAACGCTGTATCTCGCTAAATGACATTGTTCTTTAAGGTTTCACGATGCTTGCATGCGCTTTAACGAGAATATCACAATATAGCAGTTTCGCACTTGTAACGGTAGAACACGCAGTATTTGGCTTGTTCATGCCGTTTTGTGTGCATTCACAACATTTCACCTATCGCAGTTTAATACTCGCAATAAAACAACACTATCTCGTTAGATGACGTCGTTTTTGGTAGTTTCACGACGCTACCTAGCTTAAACTAACCTAACCTAACCTAACCTTCGCACTTCTATCGTTAGAAAACGTTTTACTCGCAACTTTACAATGTTTTCTACTAGATTACGACGGTTTCATGCGCTTTCACATTAGATATCGTAGTTCCCGACTTGTAATGTTGAAAAACACTGCATCTCACTAAGTGACATTGTTTAATGCGGTTTTACGACGGTTCATATCTTAACCTAACCTAACATTCGTACTTGTATTGAAAAACGCTCTATTACACTGTTTCGTTCACAATTACGATATTTGCTTGACCTCACAGTTTCTCACCAACTTATTACAGTACAGAACGCTGTATCTCGCTAGATGACATCGTTCTTTAAGGTTTCACGATACTTGCATGCGCTTTAACGAGAATATCACAATAAAGCAGTTTCGCACTTGTTACGGCACAAGACGCAGTATCTGGCTAGTTCATGCCATTTTGTGTGCATTCACAACATTTCACCTATCGCAGTTTAATACTCGCAATAAAACAACACTATCTCGTTAGATGACGTCGTTTTTGGTAGTTTCACGACGCTACCTAGCTTAAACTAACCTAACCAAACCTAACCTTCGCACTTCTATCGTTAGAAAACGTTTTACTCGCAACTTTACAATGTTTTCTACTAGATTACGACGGTTTCATGCGCTTTCACATTAGATATCGCAGTTCCCAACTTGTAAAGGTGAAAAACACTGCATCTCACTAAGTGACATTGTTTATTGCGGTTTTACGACGGTTCATACCTTAACCTAACCTAACATTCGTACTTGTATTGAAAAACGCTCTACTACACTGTTTCGTTCACAATTACGATATTTGCTTAACCTCACAGTTTTTCACCAACTTATTGCAGTACAGAACGCTGTATCTCGCTAAATGACATTGTTCTTTAAGGTTTCACGATGCTTGCATGCGCTTTAACGAGAATGTCACAATATAGCAGTTTCGCACTTGTAACGGTAGAACACGCAGTATTTGGCTTGTTCATGCCGTTTTGTGTGCATTCACAACATTTCACCTATCGCAGTTTAATACTCGCAATAAAACAACACTATCTCGTTAGATGACATCGTTTTTGGTGGTTTCACGACGCTACCTAGCTCAAACTAACCGAACCTTCGCACTTCTATCGTTAGAAAACGTTTTATTCGCTACTTTACAATGTTTTCTACAAGATTACGACGGTTTCATGCGCTTTCACATTAGATATCGCAGTTCCTGACTTGTAATGGTGAAAAACACAGCATCTCACTAAGTGACATTGTTTAATGCGGTTTTAGCGCGGTTCATATCTTAACCTAACCTAACCTTACCTAAACCAACCTAACCTAACCTAACCAAACCTTACCTAACATACCCTAACCTAACCTAACCTAACCTAACCTAACCAAACCTAACCTAACCTAACCTAACGTAACCTAACCTAACCTAACCTAACCTAACCTAACCTAACCTAACGACGTTTGCAAGCGCTTTCACATTAGATATCGCAGTTCCCGACTTGTAATGGTGAAAAACACTGCATCTCACTAAATGACATTGATTAATGCGGTTTTACGACGGTTCATAACTTAACCTAACCTAACATTCGCACTTGTATTAAAAAACGCTCTATTACACTGTTTCGTTCAAAATTAGGATATTTGCATAACCTCACAGTTTTTCACCGACTTATTGCAGTACAGAACGCTGTATCTCGCTAAATGACATTGTTCTTTAAGGTTTCACGATGCTTGCATGCGCTTTACCGAGAATATCACAATATAGCAGTTTCGCACTTGTAACGGTAGAACACGCAGTATTTGGCTTGTTCATGCCGTTTTGTGTGCTTTCACAACATTTCACCTATCGCAGTTTAATACTCGCTATAAAACAACACTATCTCGTTAGATGACGTCGTTTTTGGTAGTTTCACGACGCTACCTAGCTTAAACTAACCTAACCTAACCTAACCTTCGCACTTCTATCGTTAGCAAACGTTTTACTCGCCACTTTACAATGTTTTCTACAAGATTACGACGGTTTCATGCGCTTTCACATTAGATATCGTAGTTCCCGACTTGTAATGTTGAAAAATACTACATCTCACTAAGTGACATTGTTTAATGCGGTTTTACGACGG
Source organism: Rhipicephalus microplus (assembly GCF_043290135.1). Taxonomy (NCBI): domain Eukaryota; kingdom Metazoa; phylum Arthropoda; class Arachnida; order Ixodida; family Ixodidae; genus Rhipicephalus; species Rhipicephalus microplus. Next base: position 1,126,343 of record NW_027464624.1, on the reverse strand, counting down.
TTGATATGTCAACCTAACCTAACATTCGCACTTGTATCTAAAGACGCTCAATTACACTGTTTCGTTCACAATTACGATATTTGCTTGACCTCACAGTTTCTCACCAACTTATTACAGTACAGAACGCTGTATCTCGCTAAATGACATCGTTCTTTAAGGTTTCACGATACTTGCATGCGCTTTACCGAGAATGTCACAACATAGCAGTTTCGCACTTGTAACGGTACAACACGCAGTATTTGGCTTGTTCATGCCGTTTTGTGTGCTTTCACAACATTTTACCTATCGCAGTTTCGTACTCGCAATAAAACAACACTATCTCGTTAGATGACGTTGTTTTTGGTAGTTTCACGACGCTACCTAGCTTAAACTAACATAACTCAACCTAACATGACCTTCGCACTTCTATCGTTAGAAAACGTTTTACTCGCTACTTTACATTGCTTTCTACAACATTACGACGGTTTCAAGCGCTTTCACATTAGATATCATAGTTCCCAACTTGTAAAGGTGAAAAACACTGCATCTCACTAAGTGACATTGTTTAATGCGGTTTTACGACGGTTCATACCTTAACCTAACCTAACCTAACCTAACCTAACCTTACCTAACCTAACCTAACCTAACCCAACCCAACCCAACCTAACCTAACCTAACCTAACCTAAACTAACCTAACCCAACCTAACCTAACCTAACCTAACCTAACCCAACCTAACCCAACCCAACCCAACCTAACTTAACCTAAGCTAACCTAACCTAACCTAACCAAACCTAACCTAACCTAACTTTACCTAACCTAACGTAACCTAACCTATTCTAACGTAACCCAACCTTACCTGACCTAACCTAACCTAACGTAACCTAACCTAACCTAACATAACCTAACGTAACCTAACCTAACATAACCTAACCTAACCTAACCCAACCTAACCCAACCCAACCCAACCCAACAACACCCAACCCAACATAACCTAACCTAACCAAACCTTACCTAACCTAACCAAATTATCCTTACCTAACCTAACCTAACCTAACGTAACCTAACCTAACCTAACCTAACGTAACCTAACCTAACCTAACCTAACCTGACCTAACCCAACCTAACCCAACTCAACCCAACCTAACCTAATCTAGCCTAACCTAACCTAACCTAACCTAACCTAACCTAACCTAACCTAACCTAACGACGTTTGCAAGCGCTTTCACATTAGATATCGCAGTTCCCGACTTGTAATGGTGAAAAACACTGCATCTCACTAAATGACATTGATTAATGCGGTTTTACGACGGTTCATAACTTAACCTAACCTAACATTCGCACTTGTATTTAAAAACGCTCTATTACACTGTTTCGTTCACAATTAGGATATTTGCATAACCTCACCGTTTTTCACCAACTTATTGCAGTACAGAACGCTGTATCTCGCTAAATGACATTGTTCTTTAAGGTTTCACGATGCTTGCATGCGCTTTACCGAGAATATCACAATATAGCAGTTTCGCACTTGTAACGGTAGAACACGCAGTATTTGGCTTGTTCATGCCGTTTTGTGTGCTTTCGCAACATTTCACCTATCGCAGTTTAATACTCGCTATAAAACAACACTATCTCGTTAGATGACGTCGTTTTTGGTAGTTTCACGACGCTACCTAGCTTAAACTAACCTAACCTAACCTAACCTTCGCACTTCTATCGTTAGAAAACGTTTTACTCGCCACTTTACAATGTTTTCTACAAGATTACGACGGTTTCATGCGCTTTCACATTAGATATCGTAGTTCCCGACTTGTAATGTTGAAAAACACTACATCTCACTAAGTGACATTGTTTAATGCGGTTTTACGACGGTTGATATGTCAACCTAACCTAACATTCGCACTTGTATCTAAAGACGCTCAATTACACTGTTTCGTTCACAATTACGATATTTGCTTGACCTCACAGTTTCTCACCAACTTATTACAGTACAGAACGCTGTATCTCGCTAAATGACATCGTTCTTTAAGGTTTCACGATACTTGCATGCGCTTTACCGAGAATGTCACAACATAGCAGTTTCGCACTTGTAACGGTACAACACGCAGTATTTGGCTTGTTCATGCCGTTTTGTGTGCTTTCACAACATTTTACCTATCGCAGTTTCGTACTCGCAATAAAACAACACTATCTCGTTAGATGACGTTGTTTTTGGTAGTTTCACGACGCTACCTAGCTTAAACTAACATAACTCAACCTAACATGACCTTCGCACTTCTATCGTTAGAAAACGTTTTACTCGCTACTTTACATTGCTTTCTACAACATTACGACGGTTTCAAGCGCTTTCACATTAGATATCACAGTTCCCAACTTGTAAAGGTGAAAAACACTGCATCTCACTAAGTGACATTGTTTAATGCGGTTTTACGACGGTTCATACCTTAACCTAACCTAACCTAACCTAACCTAACCTTATCTAACCTAACCTAACCCAACCCAACCCAACCTAACCTAACCTAACCTAACCTAAACTAACCTAACCCAACCTAACCTAACCTAACCTAACCCAACCTAACCCAACCCAACCCAACCTAACCTAACCTAAGCTAACCTAACCTAACCTAACCAAACCTAACCTAACCTAACTTTACCTAACCTAACGTAACCTAACCTATTCTAACGTAACCCAACCTTACCTGACCTAACCTAACCTAACGTAACCTAACCTAACCTAACATAACCTAACGTAACCTAACCTAACATAACCTAACCTAACCTAACCCAACCTAACCCAACCCAACCCAACCCAACAACACCCAACCCAACCTAACCTAACCTAACCTAACCTTACCTAACCTAACCAAATTATCCTTACCTAACCTAACCTAACCTAACGTAACCTAACCTAACCTAACGTAACCTAACCTAACCTAACCTAACCTAACCTAACCTGACCTAACCCAACCTAACCCAACTCAACCCAACCTAACCTAATCTAACCTAACCTAACCTAACCTAACCTAACCTAACCTAACCTAACCTAACCTAACGACGTTTGCAAGCGCTTTCACATTAGATATCGCAGTTCCCGACTTGTAATGGTGAAAAACACTGCATCTCACTAAATGACATTGATTAATGCGGTTTTACGACGGTTCATAACTTAACCTAACCTAACATTCGCACTTGTATTTAAAAACGCTCTATTACACTGTTTCGTTCACAATTAGGATATTTGCATAACCTCACAGTTTTTCACCAACTTATTGCAGTACAGAACGCTGTATCTCGCTAAATGACATTGTTCTTTAAGGTTTCACGATGCTTGCATGCGCTTTACCGAGAATATCACAATATAGCAGTTTCGCACTTGTAACGGTAGAACACGCAGTATTTGGCTTGTTCATGCCGTTTTGTGTGCTTTCGCAACATTTCACCTATCGCAGTTTAATACTCGCTATAAAACAACACTATCTCGTTAGATGACGTCGTTTTTGGTAGTTTCACGACGCTACCTAGCTTAAACTAACCTAACCTAACCTATCCTTCGCACTTCTATCGTTAGAAAACGTTTTACTCGCCACTTTACAATGTTTTCTACAAGATTACGACGGTTTCATGCGCTTTCACATTAGATATCGTAGTTCCCGACTTGTAATGTAGAAAAACACTACATCTCACTAAGTGACATTGTTTAATGCGGTTTTACGACGGTTGATATGTCAACCTAACCTAACATTCGCACTTGTATCTAAAGACGCTCAATTACACTGTTTCGTTCACAATTACGATATTTGCTTGACCTCACAGTTTCTCACCAACTTATTACAGTACAGAACGCTGTATCTCGCTAAATGACATCGTTCTTTAAGGTTTCACGATACTTGCATGCGCTTTACCGAGAATGTCACAACATAGCAGTTTCGCACTTGTAACGGTACAACACGCAGTATTTGGCTTGTTCATGCCGTTTTGTGTGCTTTCACAACATTTTACCTATCGCAGTTTCGTACTCGCAATAAAACAACACTATCTCGTTAGATGACGTTGTTTTTGGTAGTTTCACGACGCTACCTAGCTTAAACTAACATAACTCAACCTAACATGACCTTCGCACTTCTATCGTTAGAAAACGTTTTACTCGCTACTTTACATTGCTTTCTACAACATTACGACGGTTTCAAGCGCTTTCACATTAGATATCACAGTTCCCAACTTGTAAAGGTGAAAAACACTGCATCTCACTAAGTGACATTGTTTAATGCGGTTTTACGACGGTTCATACCTTAACCTAACCTAACCTAACCTAACCTAACCTTACCTAACCTAACCTAACCCAACCCAACCCAACCTAACCTAACCTAACCTAACCTAAACTAACCTAACCCAACCTAACCTAACCTAACCTAACCTAACCCAACCTAACCCAACCCAACCCAACCTAACCTAACCTAAGCTAACCTAACCTAACCTAACCAAACCTAACCTAACCTAACTTTACCTAACCTAACGTAACCTAACCTATTCTAACGTAACCCAACCTTACCTGACCTAACCTAACCTAACGTAACCTAACCTAACCTAACATAACCTAACGTAACCTAACCTAACATAACCTAACCTAACCTAACCCAACCTAACCCAACCCAACCCAACCCAACAACACCCAACCCAACCTAACCTAACCTAACCTAACCTTACCTAACCTAACCAAATTATCCTTACCTAACCTAACCTAACCTAACGTAACCTAACCTAACCTAACCTAACGTAACCTAACCTAACCTAACCTAACCTAACCTGACCTAACCCAACCTAACCCAACTCAACCCAACCTAACCTAATCTAACCTAACCTAACCTAACCTAACCTAACCTAACGACGTTTGCAAGCGCTTTCACATTAGATATCGCAGTTCCCGACTTGTAATGGTGAAAAACACTGCATCTCACTAAATGACATTGATTAATGCGGTTTTACGACGGTTGATATGTCAACCTAACCTAACATTCGCACTTGTATCTAAAGACGCTCAATTACACTGTTTCGTTCACAATTACGATATTTGCTTGACCTCACAGTTTCTCACCAACTTATTACAGTACAGAACGCTGTATCTCGCTAAATGACATCGTTCTTTAAGGTTTCAAGATACTTGCATGCGCTTTACCGAGAATGTCACAACATAGCAGTTTCGCACTTGTAACGGTACAACACGCAGTATTTGGCTTGTTCATGCCGTTTTGTGTGCTTTCACAACATTTTACCTATCGCAGTTTCGTACTCGCAATAAAACAACACTATCTCGTTAGATGACGTCGTTTTTGGTGGTTTCACGACGCTACCTAGCTTAAACTAACATAACTCAACCTAACATAACCTTCGCACTTCTATCATTAGAAAACGTTTTACTCGCTACTTTACATTGCTTTCTACAACATCACGACGGTTTCAAGCGCTTTCACATTAGATATCGCAGTTCCCAACTTGTAAAGGTGAAAAACACTGCATCTCACTAAGTGACATCGTTTATTGCGGTTTTACGACGGTTCATACCTTAACGTAACGTAACCTAACCTAACCTAACCCAACCTAACCTAACATAACCTAACCTAACCTAACCTAACCAAACCTAACCTAACCTAACCTAACCTAACCTAACCTAACCTAACCTAACCTAACCTAACCTAACGACGTTTGCAAGCGCTTTCACATTAGATATCGCAGTTCCCAACTTGTAATGGTGAAAAACTGCATCTCACTAAGTGACATTGTTTAATGCGGTTTTACGACGGTTCATATCTTAACCTAACCTAACATTCGTACTTGTATTGAAAAACGCTCTATTACACTGTTTCGTTCACAATTACGATATTTGCTTGACCTCACAGTTTCTCACCAACTTATTACAGTACAGAACGCTGTATCTCGCTAGATGACATCGTTCTTTAAGGTTTCACGATACTTGCATGCGCTTTAACGAGAATATCACAATAAAGCAGTTTCGCACTTGTTACGGCACAAGACGCAGTATCTGGCTAGTTCATGCCATTTTGTGTGCTTTCCCAATATTTCACCTATCGCAGTTTCGTACTCGCAATAAAACAACACTATCTCGTTAGATGACATCGTTTTTGGTGGTTTCACGACGCTACCTAGCTCAAACTAACCGAACCTTCGCACTTCTATCGTTAGAAAACGTTTTATTCGCTACTTTACAATGTATTCTACAAGATTACGACGGTTTCATGCGCTTTCACATTAGATATTGCAGTTCCCGACTTGTAATGGTGGAAAACACAGCATCTCACTAAGTGACATTGTTTAATGCGGTTTTAGCGCGGTTCATATCTTAACCTAACCTAACCTTACCTAACCCAACCTAACCTAACCTAACCTAACCAAACCTTACCTAACATACCCTAACCTAACCTAACCTAACCAAACCTAACCTAACCTAACCTAACCTAACCTAACCAAACCTAACCTAACCTAACGACGTTTGCAAGCGCTTTCACATTAGATATCGCAGTTCCCGACTTGTAATGGTGAAAAACACTGCATCTCACTAAGTGACATTGTTTAATGCGGTTTTACGACGGTTCATATCTTAACCTAACCTAACATTCGTACTTGTATTGAAAAACGCTCTATTACACTGTTTCGTTCACAATTACGATATTTGCATAACCTCACAGTTTTTCACCAACTTATTGCAGTACAGAACGCTGTATCTCGCTAAATGACATCGTTCTTTAAGGTTTCACGATGCTTGCATGCGCTTTACCGAGAATGTCACAACATAGCAGTTTCGCACTTGTAACGGTACAACACGCAGTATTTGGCTTGTTCATGCCGTTTTGTGTGCTTTCACAACATTTTACCTATCGCAGTTTTGTACTCGCATTAAAACAACACTATCTCGTTAGATGACGTCGTTTTTGGTGGTTTCACGACGCTACCTAGCTTAAACTAACATAACTCAACCTAACATAACCTTCGCACTTCTATCGTTAGAAAACGTTTTACTCGCTACTTTACATTGCTTTCTACAACATTACGACGGTTTCAAGCGCTTTCACATTAGATATCGCAGTTCCCAACTTGTAAAGGTGAAAAACACTGCATCTCACTAAGTGACATTGTTTAATGCGGTTTTAGCGCGGTTCATATCTTAACCTAACCTAACCTAACCTAACCTAGCCTAACCCAACCTAACCTAACATAACCTAACCTAACCCAACCCAACCCAACCTAACCTAACCTAACCTAACCTAAACTAACCTAACCCAACCTAACCTAACCTAACCTAACCCAACCTAACCCAACCCAACCCAACCTAACCTAACCTAAGCTAACCTAACCTAAGCTAACCAAACCTAACCTAACCTAACTTAACCTAACCTAACGTAACCTAACCTAACCTAACCTATTCTAACGTAACCTAACCTTACCTGACCTAACCTAACCTAACGTAACCTAACCTAACCTAACCTAACATAACGTAACCTCACCTAACCTAACCTAACCTAACGTAACCTAACCTAACCTAACCCAACCTAACCCAACCCAACCCAACCCAACAACACCCAACCCAACCTAACCTAACCTAACCTAACCTTACCTAACCTAACCAAATTATCCTTACTTAACCTAACCTAACCTAACGTAACCTAACCTAACCTAACCTAACGTAACCTAACCTAACCTAACGTAACCTAACCTAACCTAACCTAACCCAACCTAACCTAACCTAACCTAACCTAACCCAACTCAACCCAACCTAACCTAATCTAACCTAACCTAACCTAACCTAACCAAACCTAACCTAACCTAACCTAACCTAACGACGGTTGCAAGCGCTTTCACATTAAATATCGCAGTTCCCCACTTTTAATGGTGAAAAACACTGCATCTCAGTAATTGACATTGTTTAATGCGGTTTTACGACGGTACATATCTTAACCTAACCTAACATTCGCACTTGTATCTAAAAACGCTCTATTACACTGTTTTGTTCACAATTACGATATTTGCATAACCTCACAGTTTTTCACCAACTTATTGCAGTACAGAACGCTGTATCTCGCTAAATGACATTGTTCTTTAAGGTTTCACGATGCTTGCATGCGCTTTAACGAGAATATCACAATATAGCAGTTTCGCACTTGTAACGGTAGAACACGCAGTATTTGGCTTGTTCATGCCGTTTTGTGTGCTTTCACAACATTTCACCTATCGCAGTTTAATACTCGCTATAAAACAACACTATCTCGTTAGATGACGTCGTTTTTGGTAGTTTCACGACGCTACCTAGCTTAAACTAACCTAACCTAACCTAACCTTCGCACTTCTATTGTTAGAAAACGTTTTACTCGCCACTTTACAATGTTTTCTACAAGATTACGACGGTTTCATGCGCTTTCACATTAGATATCGTAGTTCCCGACTTGTAATGTTGAAAAACACTACATCTCACTAAGTGACATTGTTTAATGCGGTTTTACGACGGTTGATATGTCAACCTAACCTAACATTCGCACTTGTATCTAAAGACGCTCAATTACACTGTTTCGTTCACAATTACGATATTTGCTTGACCTCACAGTTTCTCACCAACTTATTACAGTACAGAACGCTGTATCTCGCTAAATGACATCGTTCTTTAAGGTTTCACGATACTTGCATGCGCTTTACCGAGAATGTCACAACATAGCAGTTTCGCACTTGTAACGATACAACACGCAGCATTTGGCTTGTTCATGCCGTTTTGTGTGCTTTCACAACATTTTACCTATCGCAGTTTCGTACTCGCAATAAAACAACACTATCTCGTTAGATGACGTCGTTTTTGGTGATTTCACGACGCTACCTAGCTTAAACTAACATAACTCAACCTAACATAACCTTCGCACTTCTATCGTTAGAAAACGTTTTACTCGCTACTTTACATTGCTTTCTACAACATTACGACGGTTTCAAGCGCTTTCACATTAGATATCACAGTTCCCAACTTGTAAAGGTGAAAAACACTGCATCTCACTAAGTGACATTGTTTAATGCGGTTTTACGACGGTTCATACCTTAACCTAACCTAACCTAACCTAACCTAACCTTATCTAACCTAACCTAACCCAACCCAACCCAACCTAACCTAACCTAACCTAACCTAAACTAACCTAACCCAACCTAACCTAACCTAACCTAACCTAACCCAACCTAACCCAACCCAACCCAACCTAACCTAACCTAAGCTAACCTAACCTAACCTAACCAAACCTAACCTAACCTAACTTTACCTAACCTAACGTAACCTAACCTATTCTAACGTAACCCAACCTTACCTGACCTAACCTAACCTAACGTAACCTAACCTAACCTAACATAACCTAACGTAACCTAACCTAACATAACCTAACCTAACCTAACCCAACCTAACCCAACCCAACCCAACCCAACAACACCCAACCCAACCTAACCTAACCTAACCTAACCTTACCTAACCTAACCAAATTATCCTTACCTAACCTAACCTAACCTAACGTAACCTAACCTAACCTAACGTAACCTAACCTAACCTAACCTAACCTAACCTAACCTGACCTAACCCAACCTAACCCAACTCAACCCAACCTAACCTAATCTAACCTAACCTAACCTAACCTAACCTAACCTAACCTAACCTAACCTAACCTAACGACGTTTGCAAGCGCTTTCACATTAGATATCGCAGTTCCCGACTTGTAATGGTGAAAAACACTGCATCTCACTAAATGACATTGATTAATGCGGTTTTACGACGGTTCATAACTTAACCTAACCTAACATTCGCACTTGTATTTAAAAACGCTCTATTACACTGTTTCGTTCACAATTAGGATATTTGCATAACCTCACAGTTTTTCACCAACTTATTGCAGTACAGAACGCTGTATCTCGCTAAATGACATTGTTCTTTAAGGTTTCACGATGCTTGCATGCGCTTTACCGAGAATATCACAATATAGCAGTTTCGCACTTGTAACGGTAGAACACGCAGTATTTGGCTTGTTCATGCCGTTTTGTGTGCTTTCGCAACATTTCACCTATCGCAGTTTAATACTCGCTATAAAACAACACTATCTCGTTAGATGACGTCGTTTTTGGTAGTTTCACGACGCTACCTAGCTTAAACTAACCTAACCTAACCTATCCTTCGCACTTCTATCGTTAGAAAACGTTTTACTCGCCACTTTACAATGTTTTCTACAAGATTACGACGGTTTCATGCGCTTTCACATTATATATCGTAGTTCCCGACTTGTAATGTTGAAAAACACTACATCTCACTAAGTGACATTGTTTAATGCGGTTTTACGACGGTTGATATGTCAACCTAACCTAACATTCGCACTTGTATCTAAAGACGCTCAATTACACTGTTTCGTTCACAATTACGATATTTGCTTGACCTCACAGTTTCTCACCAACTTATTACAGTACAGAACGCTGTATCTCGCTAAATGACATCGTTCTTTAAGGTTTCACGATACTTGCATGCGCTTTACCGAGAATGTCACAACATAGCAGTTTCGCACTTGTAACGGTACAACACGCAGTATTTGGCTTGTTCATGCCGTTTTGTGTGCTTTCACAACATTTTACCTATCGCAGTTTCGTACTCGCAATAAAACAACACTATCTCGTTAGATGACGTTGTTTTTGGTAGTTTCACGACGCTACCTAGCTTAAACTAACATAACTCAACCTAACAGGACCTTCGCACTTCTATCGTTAGAAAACGTTTTACTCGCTACTTTACATTGCTTTCTACAACATTACGACGGTTTCAAGCGCTTTCACATTAGATATCACAGTTCCCAACTTGTAAAGGTGAAAAACACTGCATCTCACTAAGTGACATTGTTTAATGCGGTTTTACGACGGTTCATACCTTAACCTAACCTAACCTAACCTAACCTAACCTTACCTAACCTAACCTAACCCAACCCAACCCAACCTAACCTAACCTAACCTAACCTAAACTAACCTAACCCAACCTAACCTAACCTAACCTAACCTAACCCAACCTAACCCAACCCAACCCAACCTAACCTAACCTAAGCTAACCTAACCTAACCTAACCAAACCTAACCTAACCTAACTTTACCTAACCTAACGTAACCTAACCTATTCTAACGTAACCCAACCTTACCTGACCTAACCTAACCTAACGTAACCTAACCTAACCTAACATAACCTAACGTAACCTAACCTAACATAACCTAACCTAACCTAACCCAAACTAACCCAACCCAACCCAACCCAACAACACCCAACCCAACCTAACCTAACCTAACCTAACCTTACCTAACCTAACCAAATTATCCTTACCTAACCTAACCTAACCTAACGTAACCTAACCTAACCTAACCTAACGCAACCTAACCTAACCTAACCTAACCTAACCTGACCTAACCCAACCTAACCCAACTCAACCCAACCTAACCTAATCTAACCTAACCTAACCTAACCTAACCTAACCTAACCTAACCTAACCTAACCTAACCTAACGACGTTTGCAAGCGCTTTCACATTAGATATCGCAGTTCCCGACTTGTAATGGTGAAAAACACTGCATCTCACTAAATGACATTGATTAATGCGGTTTTACGACGGTTGATATGTCAACCTAACCTAACATTCGCACTTGTATCTAAAGACGCTCAATTACACTGTTTCGTTCACAATTACGATATTTGCTTGACCTCACAGTTTCTCACCAACTTATTACAGTACAGAACGCTGTATCTCGCTAAATGACATCGTTCTTTAAGGTTTCAAGATACTTGCATGCGCTTTACCGAGAATGTCACAACATAGCAGTTTCGCACTTGTAACGGTACAACACGCAGTATTTGGCTTGTTCATGCCGTTTTGTGTGCTTTCACAACATTTTACCTATCGCAGTTTCGTACTCGCAATAAAACAACACTATCTCGTTAGATGACGTCGTTTTTGGTGGTTTCACGACGCTACCTAGCTTAAACTAACATAACTCAACCTAACATAACCTTCGCACTTCTATCATTAGAAAACGTTTTACTCGCTACTTTACATTGCTTTCTACAACATCACGACGGTTTCAAGCGCTTTCACATTAGATATCGCAGTTCCCAACTTGTAAAGGTGAAAAACACTGCATCTCACTAAGTGACATCGTTTATTGCGGTTTTACGACGGTTCATACCTTAACGTAACGTAACCTAACCTAACCTAACCCAACCTAACCTAACATAACCTAACCTAACCTAACCTAACCAAACCTAACCTAACCTAACCTAACCTAACCTAACCTAACCTAACCTAACCTAACCTAACGACGTTTGCAAGCGCTTTCACATTAGATATCGCAGTTCCCAACTTGTAATGGTGAAAAACTGCATCTCACTAAGTGACATTGTTTAATGCGGTTTTACGACGGTTCATATCTTAACCTAACCTAACATTCGTACTTGTATTGAAAAACGCTCTATTACACTGTTTCGTTCACAATTACGATATTTGCTTGACCTCACAGTTTCTCACCAACTTATTACAGTACAGAACGCTGTATCTCGCTAGATGACATCGTTCTTTAAGGTTTCACGATACTTGCATGCGCTTTAACGAGAATATCACAATAAAGCAGTTTCGCACTTGTTACGGCACAAGACGCAGTATCTGGCTAGTTCATGCCATTTTGTGTGCTTTCCCAATATTTCACCTATCGCAGTTTCGTACTCGCAATAAAACAACACTATCTCGTTAGATGACATCGTTTTTGGTGGTTTCACGACGCTACCTAGCTCAAACTAACCGAACCTTCGCACTTCTATCGTTAGAAAACGTTTTATTCGCTACTTTACAATGTATTCTACAAGATTACGACGGTTTCATGCGCTTTCACATTAGATATTGCAGTTCCCGACTTGTAATGGTGGAAAACACAGCATCTCACTAAGTGACATTGTTTAATGCGGTTTTAGCGCGGTTCATATCTTAACCTAACCTAACCTTACCTAACCCAACCTAACCTAACCTAACCTAACCTAACCAAACCTTACCTAACATACCCTAACCTAACCTAACCTAACCAAACCTAACCTAACCTAACCTAACATAACCTAACCTAACCTAACCTAACCAAACCTAACCTAACCTAACGACGTTTGCAAGCGCTTTCACATTAGATATCGCAGTTCCCGACTTGTAATGGTGAAAAACACTGCATCTCACTAAGTGACATTGTTTAATGCGGTTTTACGACGGTTCATATCTTAACCTAACCTAACATTCGTACTTGTATTGAAAAACGCTCTATTACACTGTTTCGTTCACAATTACGATATTTGCATAACCTCACAGTTTTTCACCAACTTATTGCAGTACAGAACGCTGTATCTCGCTAAATGACATCGTTCTTTAAGGTTTCACGATGCTTGCATGCGCTTTACCGAGAATGTCACAACATAGCAGTTTCGCACTTGTAACGGTACAACACGCAGTATTTGGCTTGTTCATGCCGTTTTGTGTGCTTTCACAACATTTTACCTATCGCAGTTTTGTACTCGCATTAAAACAACACTATCTCGTTAGATGACGTCGTTTTTGGTGGTTTCACGACGCTACCTAGCTTAAACTAACATAACTCAACCTAACATAACCTTCGCACTTCTATCGTTAGAAAACGTTTTACTCGCTACTTTACATTGCTTTCTACAACATTACGACGGTTTCAAGCGCTTTCACATTAGATATCGCAGTTCCCAACTTGTAAAGGTGAAAAACACTGCATCTCACTAAGTGACATTGTTTAATGCGGTTTTAGCGCGGTTCATATCTTAACCTAACCTAACCTAACCTAACCTAGCCTAACCCAACCTAACCTAACATAACCTAACCTAACCCAACCCAACCCAACCTAACCTAACCTAACCTAACCTAAACTAACCTAACCCAACCTAACCTAACCTAACCTAACCCAACCTAACCCAACCCAACCCAACCTAACCTAACCTAAGCTAACCTAACCTAAGCTAACCAAACCTAACCTAACCTAACTTAACCTAACCTAACGTAACCTAACCTAACCTAACCTATTCTAACGTAACCTAACCTTACCTGACCTAACCTAACCTAACGTAACCTAACCTAACCTAACCTAACATAACGTAACCTCACCTAACCTAACCTAACCTAACGTAACCTAACCTAACCTAACCCAACCTAACCCAACCCAACCCAACCCAACAACACCCAACCCAACCTAACCTAACCTAACCTAACCTTACCTAACCTAACCAAATTATCCTTACTTAACCTAACCTAACCTAACGTAACCTAACCTAACCTAACCTAACGTAACCTAACCTAACCTAACGTAACCTAACCTAACCTAACCTAACCCAACCTAACCTAACCTAACCTAACCTAACCCAACTCAACCCAACCTAACCTAATCTAACCTAACCTAACCTAACCTAACCAAACCTAACCTAACCTAACCTAACCTAACGACGGTTGCAAGCGCTTTCACATTAAATATCGCAGTTCCCCACTTTTAATGGTGAAAAACACTGCATCTCAGTAATTGACATTGTTTAATGCGGTTTTACGACGGTACATATCTTAACCTAACCTAACATTCGCACTTGTATCTAAAAACGCTCTATTACACTGTTTTGTTCACAATTACGATATTTGCATAACCTCACAGTTTTTCACCAACTTATTGCAGTACAGAACGCTGTATCTCGCTAAATGACATTGTTCTTTAAGGTTTCACGATGCTTGCATGCGCTTTAACGAGAATATCACAATATAGCAGTTTCGCACTTGTAACGGTAGAACACGCAGTATTTGGCTTGTTCATGCCGTTTTGTGTGCTTTCACAACATTTCACCTATCGCAGTTTAATACTCGCTATAAAACAACACTATCTCGTTAGATGACGTCGTTTTTGGTAGTTTCACGACGCTACCTAGCTTAAACTAACCTAACATAACCTAACCTTCGCACTTCTATTGTTAGAAAACGTTTTACTCGCCACTTTACAATGTTTTCTACAAGATTACGACGGTTTCATGCGCTTTCACATTAGATATCGTAGTTCCCGACTTGTAATGTTGAAAAACACTACATCTCACTAAGTGACATTGTTTAATGCGGTTTTACGACGGTTGATATGTCAACCTAACCTAACATTCGCACTTGTATCTAAAGACGCTCAATTTCACTGTTTCGTTCACAATTACGATATTTGCTTGACCTCACAGTTTCTCACCAACTTATTACAGTACAGAACGCTGTATCTCGCTAAATGACATCGTTCTTTAAGGTTTCACGATACTTGCATGCGCTTTACCGAGAATGTCACAATATAGCAGTTTCGCACTTGTAACGGTACAACACGCAGCATTTGGCTTGTTCATGCCGTTTTGTGTGCTTTCACAACATTTTACCTATCGCAGTTTCGTACTCGCAATAAAACAACACTATCTCGTTAGATGACGTCGTTTTTGGTGGTTTCACGACGCTACCTAGCTTAAACTAACATAACTCAACCTAACATAACCTTCGCACTTCTATCGTTAGAAAACGTTTTACTCGCTACTTTACATTGCTTTCTACAACATTACGACGGTTTCAAGCGCTTTCACATTAGATATCGCAGTTCCCAACTTGTAAAGGTGAAAAACACTGCATCTCACTAAGTGACATTGTTTATTGCGGTTTTACGACGGTTCATACCTTAACCTAACCTAACATTCGTACTTGTATTGAAAAACGCTCTACTACACTGTTTCGTTCACAATTACGATATTTGCTTAACCTCACAGTTTTTCACCAACTTATTGCAGTACAGAACGCTGTATCTCGCTAAATGACATCGTTCTTTAAGGTTTCACGATGCTTGCATGCGCTTTAACGAGAATATCACAGTATAGCAGTTTCGCACTTGTAACGGTAGAACACGCAGTATTTGGCTTGTTCATGCCGTTTTGTGTGCATTCACAACATTTCACCTATCGCAGTTTAATACTCGCAATAAAACAACACTATCTCGTTAGATGACGTCGTTTTTGGTAGTTTCACGACGCTACCTAGCTTAAACTAACCTAACCTAACCTAACCTTCGCACTTCTATCGTTAGAAAACGTTTTACTCGCAACTTTACAATGTTTTCTACTAGATTACGACGGTTTCATGCGCTTTCACATTAGATATCGTAGTTCCCGACTTGTAATGTTGAAAAACACTACATCTCACTAAGTGACATTGTTTAATGCGGTTTTACGACGGTTGATATGTAAACCTAACCTAACAGTCGCACTTGTATCTAAAGACGCTCAATCACACTGTTTCGTTCACAATTACGATATTTGCTTGACCTCACAGTTTCTCACGAACTTATTACAGTACAGAACGCTGTATCTCGCTAAATGACATCGTTCTTTAAGGTTTCACGATACTTGCATGCGCTTTACCGAGAATGTCACAACATAGCAGTTTCGCACTTGTAACGGTACAACACGCAGTATTTGGCTTGTTCATGCCGTTTTGTGTGCTTTCACAACATTTTACCTATCGCAGTTTTGTACTCGCATTAAAACAACACTATCTCGTTAGATGACGTCGTTTTTGGTGGTTTCACGACGCTACCTAGCTTAAACTAACATAACTCAACCTAACATAACCTTCGCACTTCTATCGTTAGAAAACGTTTTACTCGCTACTTTACATTGCTTTCTACAACATTACGACGGTTTCAAGCGCTTTCACATTAGATATCGCAGTTCCCAACTTGTAAAGGTGAAAAACACTGCATCTCACTAAGTGACATTGTTTAATGCGGTTTTAGCGCGGTTCATATCTTAACCTAACCTAACCTAACCTAACCTAGCCTAACCCAACCTAACCTAACATAACCTAACCTAACCTAACCTAACCAAACCTAACCTAACCTAACCTAACCTAACCTAACCTAACCTAACCTAACGACGTTTGCAAGCGCTTTCACATTAGATATTGCAGTTCCCAACTTGTAATGGTGAAAAACACTGCATCTCACTAAGTGACATTGTTTAATGCGGTTTTACGACGGTTCATATCTTAACCTAACCTAACATTCGTACTTGTATTGAAAAACGCTCTATTACACTGTTTCGTTCACAATTACAATATTTGCATAACCTCACAGTTTTTCACCAACTTATTGCAGTACAGAACGCTGTAACTCGCTAAATGACATTGTTCTTTAAGGTTTCACGATGCTTGCATGCGCTTTAACGAGAATATCACAATATAGCAGTTTCGCACTTGTAACGGTAGAACACGCAGTATTTGGCTTGTTCATGCCGTTTTGTGTGCATTCACAACATTTCACCTATCGCAGTTTAATACTCGCAATAAAACAACACTATCTCGTTAGATGACGTCGTTTTTGGTAGTTTCACGACGCTACCTAGCTTAAACTAACCTAACCTAACCTAACCTTCGCACTTCTATCGTTAGAAAACGTTTTACTCGCAACTTTACAATGTTTTCTACTAGATTACGACGGTTTCATGCGCTTTCACATTAGATATCGTAGTTCCCGACTTGTAATGTTGAAAAACACTACATCTCACTAAGTGACATTGTTTAATGCGGTTTTACGACGGTTCATATCTTAACCTAACCTAACATTCGTACATGTATTGAAAAACGCTCTATTACACTGTTTCGTTCACAATTACGATATTTGCTTGACCTCACAGTTTCTCACCAACTTATTACAGTACAGAACGCTGTATCTCGCTAGATGACATCGTTCTTTAAGGTTTCACGATACTTGCATGCGCTTTAACGAGAATATCACAATAAAGCAGTTTCGCACTTGTTACGGCACAAGACGCAGTATCTGGCTAGTTCATGCCATTTTGTGTGCTTTCCCAATATTTCACCTATCGCAGTTTCGTACTCGCAATAAAACAACACTATCTCGTTAGATGACATCGTTTTTGGTGGTTTCACGACGCTACCTAGCTCAAACCAACCGAACCTTCGCACTTCTATCGTTAGAAAACGTTTTATTCGCTACTTTACAATGCTTTCTACAAGATTACGACGGTTTCATGCGCTTTCACATTAGATATTGCAGTTCCCGACTTGTAATGGTGGAAAACACAGCATCTCACTAAGTGACATTGTTTAATGCGGTTTTAGCGCGGTTCATATCTTAACCTAACCTAACCTTACCTAACCCAACCTAACCTAACCTAACCTAACCAAACCTTACCTAACATACCCTAACCAAACCTAACCTAACCAAACCTAACCTAACCTAACCTAACGTAACCTAACCAAACCAAACCTAACCTAACCTAACCTAACCTAACGACGTTTGCAAGCGCTTTCACATTAGATATCGCAGTTCCCGACTTGTAATGGTGAAAAACACTGCATCTCACTAAGTGACATTGTTTAATGCGGTTTTACGACGGTTCATATCTTAACCTAACCTAACATTCGTACTTGTATTGAAAAACGCTCTATTACACTGTTTCGTTCACAATTACGATATTTGCATAACCTCACAGTTTTTCACCAACTTATTGCAGTACAGAACGCTGTATCTCGCTAAATGACATCGTTCTTTAAGGTTTCACGATGCTTGCATGCGCTTTAACGAGAATATCACAATATAGCAGTTTCGCACTTGTAACGGTAGAACACGCAGTATTTGGCTTGTTCATGCCGTTTTGTGTGCATTCACAACATTTCACCTATCGCAGTTTAATACTCGCAATAAAACAACACTATCTCGTTAGATGACGTCGTTTTTGGTAGTTTCACGACGCTACCTAGCTTAAACTAACCTAACCTAACCTAACCTTCGCACTTCTATCGTTAGAAAACGTTTTACTCGCAACTTTACAATGTTTTCTACTAGATTACGACGGTTTCATGCGCTTTCACATTAGATATCGTAGTTCCCGACTTGTAATGTTGAAAAACACTACATCTCACTAAATGACATTGTTTAATGCGGTTTTACGACGGTTGATATGTAAACCTAACCTAACATTCGCACTTGTATCTAAAGACGCTCAATCACACTGTTTCGTTCACAATTACGATATTTGCTTGACCTCACAGTTTCTCACCAACTTATTACAGTACAGAACGCTGTATCTCGCTAAATGACATCGTTCTTTAAGGTTTCACGATACTTGCATGCGCTTTACCGAGAATGTCACAACATAGCAGTTTCGCACTTGTAACGGTACAACACGCAGTATTTGGCTTGTTCATGCCGTTTTGTGTGCTTTCACAACATTTTACCTATCGCAGTTTTGTACTCGCATTAAAACAACACTATCTCGTTAGATGACGTCGTTTTTGGTGGTTTCACGACGCTACCTAGCTTAAACTAACATAACTCAACCTAACATAACCTTCGCACTTCTATCGTTAGAAAACGTTTTACTCGCTACTTTACATTGCTTTCTACAACATTACGACGGTTTCAAGCGCTTTCACATTAGATATCGCAGTTCCCAACTTGTAAAGGTGAAAAACACTGCATCTCACTAGGTGACATTGTTTATTGCGGTTTTACGACGGTTCATACCTTAACCTAACCTAATATTCGTACTTGTATTGAAAAACGCTCTACTACACTGTTTCGTTCACAATTACGATATTTGCTTAACCTCACAGTTTTTCACCAACTTATTGCAGTACAGAACGCTGTATCTCGCTAAATGACATTGTTCTTTAAGGTTTCACGATGCTTGCATGCGCTTTAACGAGAATATCACAGTATAGCAGTTTCGCACTTGTAACGGTAGAACACGCAGTATTTGGCTTGTTCATGCCGTTTTGTGTGCATTCACAACATTTCACCTATCGCAGTTTAATACTCGCAATAAAACAACACTATCTCGTTAGATGACGTCGTTTTTGGTAGTTTCACGACGCTACCTAGCTTAAACTAACCTAACCTAACCTAACCTTCGCACTTCTATCGTTAGAAAACGTTTTACTCGCAACTTTACAATGTTCTCTACTAGATTACGACGGTTTCATGCGCTTTCACATTAGATATCGTAGTTCCCGACTTGTAATGTTGAAAAACACTACATCTCACTAAGTGACATTGTTTAATGCGGTTTTACGACGGTTGATATGTCAACCTAACCTAACATTCGCACTTGTATCTAAAGACGCTCAATTACACTGTTTCGTTCACAATTACGATATTTGCTTGACCTCACAGTTTCTCACCAACTTATTACAGTACAGAACGCTGTATCTCGCTAAATGACATCGTTCTTTAAGGTTTCACGATACTTGCATGCGCTTTACCGAGAATGTCACAACATAGCAGTTTCGCACTTGTAACGGTACAACACGCAGTATTTGGCTTGTTCATGCCGTTTTGTGTGCTTTCACAACATTTTACCTATCGCAGTTTTGTACTCGCATTAAAACAACACTATCTCGTTAGATGACGTTGTTTTTGGTGGTTTCACGACGCTACCTAGCTTAAACTAACATAACTCAACCTAACATAACCTTCGCACTTCTATCGTTAGAAAACGTTTTACTCGCTACTTTACATTGCTTTCTACAACATTACGACGGTTTCAAGCGCTTTCACATTAGATATCGCAGTTCCCAACTTGTAAAGGTGAAAAACACTGCATCTCACTAAGTGACATTGTTTAATGCGGTTTTAGCGCGGTTCATATCTTAACCTAACCTAACCTAACCTAACCTAGCCTAACCCAACCTAACCTAACATAACCTAACCTAACCTAACCTAACCAAACCTAACCTAACCTAACCTAACCTAACCTAACCTAACCTAACCTAACGACGTTTGCAAGCGCTTTCACATTAGATATCGCAGTTCCCAACTTGTAATGGTGAAAAACACTGCATCTCACTAAGTGACATTGTTTAATGCGGTTTTACGACGGTTCATATCTTAACCTAACATTCGTACTTGTATTGAAAAACGCTCTATTACACTGTTTCGTTCACAATTACGATATTTGCATAACCTCACAGTTTTTCACCAACTTATTGCAGTACAGAACGCTGTATCTCGCTAAATGACATTGTTCTTTAAGGTTTCACGATGCTTGCATGCGCTTTAACGAGAATATCACAATATAGCAGTTTCGCACTTGTAACGGTAGAACACGCAGTATTTGGCTTGTTCATGCCGTTTTGTGTGCATTCACAACATTTCACCTATCGCAGTTTAATACTCGCAATAAAACAACACTATCTCGTTAGATGACGTCGTTTTTGGTAGTTTCACGACGCTACCTAGCTTAAACTAACCTAACCTAACCTAACCTTCGCACTTCTATCGTTAGAAAACGTTTTACTCGCAACTTTACAATGTTTTCTACTAGATTACGACGGTTTCATGCGCTTTCACATTAGATATCGTAGTTCCCGACTTGTAATGTTGAAAAACACTACATCTCACTAAGTGACATTGTTTAATGCGGTTTTACGACGGTTGATATGTCAACCTAACCTAACATTCGCACTTGTATCTAAAAACGCTCTATTACACTGTTTTGTTCACAATTACGATATTTGCATAACCTCACAGTTTTTCAGCAACTTATTGCAGTACAGAACGCTGTATCTCGCTAAATGACATCGTTCTTTAAGGTTTCACGATACTTGCATGCGCTTTACCGAGAATGTCACAACATAGCAGTTTCGCACTTGTAACGGTACAACACGCAGTATTTGGCTTGTTCATGCCGTTTTGTGTGCTTTCACAACATTTTACCTATCGCAGTTTTGTACTCGCATTAAAACAACACTATCTCGTTAGATGACGTCGTTTTTGGTGGTTTCACGACGCTACCTAGCTTAAACTAACATAACTCAACCTAACATAACCTTCGCACTTCTATCGTTAGAAAACGTTTTACTCGCTACTTTACATTGCTTTCTACAACATTACGACGGTTTCAAGCGCTTTCACATTAGATATCGCAGTTCCCAACTTGTAAAGGTGAAAAACACTGCATCTCACTAAGTGACATTGTTTAATGCGGTTTTAGCGCGGTTCATATCTTAACCTAACCTAACCTAACCTAACCTAGCCTAACCCAACCTAACCTAACATAACCTAACCTAACCTAACCTAACCAAACCTAACCTAACCTAACCTAACCTAACCTAACCTAACCTAACCTAACGACGTTTGCAAGCGCTTTCACATTAGATATTGCAGTTCCCAACTTGTAATGGTGAAAAACACTGCATCTCACTAAGTGACATTGTTTAATGCGGTTTTACGACGGTTCATATCTTAACCTAACCTAACATTCGTACTTGTATTGAAAAACGCTCTATTACACTGTTTCGTTCACAATTACAATATTTGCATAACCTCACAGTTTTTCACCAACTTATTGCAGTACAGAACGCTGTAACTCGCTAAATGACATTGTTCTTTAAGGTTTCACGATGCTTGCATGCGCTTTAACGAGAATATCACAATATAGCAGTTTCGCACTTGTAACGGTAGAACACGCAGTATTTGGCTTGTTCATGCCGTTTTGTGTGCATTCACAACATTTCACCTATCGCAGTTTAATACTCGCAATAAAACAACACTATCTCGTTAGATGACGTCGTTTTTGGTAGTTTCACGACGCTACCTAGCTTAAACTAACCTAACCTAACCTAACCTTCGCACTTCTATCGTTAGAAAACGTTTTACTCGCAACTTTACAATGTTTTCTACTAGATTACGACGGTTTCATGCGCTTTCACATTAGATATCGTAGTTCCCGACTTGTAATGTTGAAAAACACTACATCTCACTAAGTGACATTGTTTAATGCGGTTTTACGACGGTTCATATCTTAACCTAACCTAACATTCGTACATGTATTGAAAAACGCTCTATTACACTGTTTCGTTCACAATTACGATATTTGCTTGACCTCACAGTTTCTCACCAACTTATTACAGTACAGAACGCTGTATCTCGCTAGATGACATCGTTCTTTAAGGTTTCACGATACTTGCATGCGCTTTAACGAGAATATCACAATAAAGCAGTTTCGCACTTGTTACGGCACAAGACGCAGTATCTGGCTAGTTCATGCCATTTTGTGTGCTTTCCCAATATTTCACCTATCGCAGTTTCGTACTCGCAATAAAACAACACTATCTCGTTAGATGACATCGTTTTTGGTGGTTTCACGACGCTACCTAGCTCAAACTAACATAACTCAACCTAACATAACCTTCGCACTTCTATCGTTAGAAAACGTTTTACTCGCTACTTTACATTGCTTTCTACAACATTACGACGGTTTCAAGCGCTTTCACATTAGATATCGCAGTTCCCGACTTGTAATGGTGGAAAACACAGCATCTCACTAAGTGACATTGTTTAATGCGGTTTTAGCGCGGTTCATATCTTAACCTAACCTAACCTTACCTAACCCAACCTAACCTAACCTAACCTAACCAAACCTTACCTAACATACCCTAACCAAACCTAACCTAACCAAACCTAACCTAACCTAACCTAACGTAACCTAACCAAACCAAACCTAACCTAACCTAACCTAACCTAACGACGTTTGCAAGCGCTTTCACATTAGATATCGCAGTTCCCGACTTGTAATGGTGAAAAACACTGCATCTCACTAAGTGACATTGTTTAATGCGGTTTTACGACGGTTCATATCTTAACCTAACCTAACATTCGTACTTGTATTGAAAAACGCTCTATTACACTGTTTCGTTCACAATTACGATATTTGCATAACCTCACAGTTTTTCACCAACTTATTGCAGTACAGAACGCTGTATCTCGCTAAATGACATCGTTCTTTAAGGTTTCACGATGCTTGCATGCGCTTTAACGAGAATATCACAATATAGCAGTTTCGCACTTGTAACGGTAGAACACGCAGTATTTGGCTTGTTCATGCCGTTTTGTGTGCATTCACAACATTTCACCTATCGCAGTTTAATACTCGCAATAAAACAACACTATCTCGTTAGATGACGTCGTTTTTGGTAGTTTCACGACGCTACCTAGCTTAAACTAACCTAACCTAACCTAACCTTCGCACTTCTATCGTTAGAAAACGTTTTACTCGCAACTTTACAATGTTTTCTACTAGATTACGACGGTTTCATGCGCTTTCACATTAGATATCGTAGTTCCCGACTTGTAATGTTGAAAAACACTACATCTCACTAAATGACATTGTTTAATGCGGTTTTACGACGGTTGATATGTAAACCTAACCTAACATTCGCACTTGTATCTAAAGACGCTCAATCACACTGTTTCGTTCACAATTACGATATTTGCTTGACCTCACAGTTTCTCACCAACTTATTACAGTACAGAACGCTGTATCTCGCTAAATGACATCGTTCTTTAAGGTTTCACGATACTTGCATGCGCTTTACCGAGAATGTCACAACATAGCAGTTTCGCACTTGTAACGGTACAACACGCAGTATTTGGCTTGTTCATGCCGTTTTGTGTGCTTTCACAACATTTTACCTATCGCAGTTTTGTACTCGCATTAAAACAACACTATCTCGTTAGATGACGTCGTTTTTGGTGGTTTCACGACGCTACCTAGCTTAAACTAACATAACTCAACCTAACATAACCTTCGCACTTCTATCGTTAGAAAACGTTTTACTCGCTACTTTACATTGCTTTCTACAACATTACGACGGTTTCAAGCGCTTTCACATTAGATATCGCAGTTCCCAACTTGTAAAGGTGAAAAACACTGCATCTCACTAGGTGACATTGTTTATTGCGGTTTTACGACGGTTCATACCTTAACCTAACCTAATATTCGTACTTGTATTGAAAAACGCTCTACTACACTGTTTCGTTCACAATTACGATATTTGCTTAACCTCACAGTTTTTCACCAACTTATTGCAGTACAGAACGCTGTATCTCGCTAAATGACATTGTTCTTTAAGGTTTCACGATGCTTGCATGCGCTTTAACGAGAATATCACAGTATAGCAGTTTCGCACTTGTAACGGTAGAACACGCAGTATTTGGCTTGTTCATGCCGTTTTGTGTGCATTCACAACATTTCACCTATCGCAGTTTAATACTCGCAATAAAACAACACTATCTCGTTAGATGACGTCGTTTTTGGTAGTTTCACGACGCTACCTAGCTTAAACTAACCTAACCTAACCTAACCTTCGCACTTCTATCGTTAGAAAACGTTTTACTCGCAACTTTACAATGTTCTCTACTAGATTACGACGGTTTCATGCGCTTTCACATTAGATATCGTAGTTCCCGACTTGTAATGTTGAAAAACACTACATCTCACTAAGTGACATTGTTTAATGCGGTTTTACGACGGTTCATATCTTAACCTAACCTAACATTCGTACATGTATTGAAAAACGCTCTATTACACTGTTTCGTTCACAATTACGATATTTGCTTGACCTCACAGTTTCTCACCAACTTATTACAGTACAGAACGCTGTATCTCGCTAGATGACATCGTTCTTTAAGGTTTCACGATACTTGCATGCGCTTTAACGAGAATATCACAATAAAGCAGTTTCGCACTTGTTACGGCACAAGACGCAGTATCTGGCTAGTTCATGCCATTTTGTGTGCTTTCCCAATATTTCACCTATCGCAGTTTCGTACTCGCAATAAAACAACACTATCTCGTTAGATGACATCGTTTTTGGTGGTTTCACGACGCTACCTAGCTCAAACTAACATAACTCAACCTAACATAACCTTCGCACTTCTATCGTTAGAAAACGTTTTACTCGCTACTTTACATTGCTTTCTACAACATTACGACGGTTTCAAGCGCTTTCACATTAGATATCGCAGTTCCCGACTTGTAATGGTGGAAAACACAGCATCTCACTAAGTGACATTGTTTAATGCGGTTTTAGCGCGGTTCATATCTTAACCTAACCTAACCTTACCTAACCCAACCTAACCTAACCTAACCTAACCAAACCTTACCTAACATACCCTAACCAAACCTAACCTAACCAAACCTAACCTAACCTAACCTAACGTAACCTAACCAAACCAAACCTAACCTAACCTAACCTAACCTAACGACGTTTGCAAGCGCTTTCACATTAGATATCGCAGTTCCCGACTTGTAATGGTGAAAAACACTGCATCTCACTAAGTGACATTGTTTAATGCGGTTTTACGACGGTTCATATCTTAACCTAACCTAACATTCGTACTTGTATTGAAAAACGCTCTATTACACTGTTTCGTTCACAATTACGATATTTGCATAACCTCACAGTTTTTCACCAACTTATTGCAGTACAGAACGCTGTATCTCGCTAAATGACATCGTTCTTTAAGGTTTCACGATGCTTGCATGCGCTTTAACGAGAATATCACAATATAGCAGTTTCGCACTTGTAACGGTAGAACACGCAGTATTTGGCTTGTTCATGCCGTTTTGTGTGCATTCACAACATTTCACCTATCGCAGTTTAATACTCGCAATAAAACAACACTATCTCGTTAGATGACGTCGTTTTTGGTAGTTTCACGACGCTACCTAGCTTAAACTAACCTAACCTAACCTAACCTTCGCACTTCTATCGTTAGAAAACGTTTTACTCGCAACTTTACAATGTTTTCTACTAGATTACGACGGTTTCATGCGCTTTCACATTAGATATCGTAGTTCCCGACTTGTAATGTTGAAAAACACTACATCTCACTAAATGACATTGTTTAATGCGGTTTTACGACGGTTGATATGTAAACCTAACCTAACATTCGCACTTGTATCTAAAGACGCTCAATCACACTGTTTCGTTCACAATTACGATATTTGCTTGACCTCACAGTTTCTCACCAACTTATTACAGTACAGAACGCTGTATCTCGCTAAATGACATCGTTCTTTAAGGTTTCACGATACTTGCATGCGCTTTACCGAGAATGTCACAACATAGCAGTTTCGCACTTGTAACGGTACAACACGCAGTATTTGGCTTGTTCATGCCGTTTTGTGTGCTTTCACAACATTTTACCTATCGCAGTTTTGTACTCGCATTAAAACAACACTATCTCGTTAGATGACGTCGTTTTTGGTGGTTTCACGACGCTACCTAGCTTAAACTAACATAACTCAACCTAACATAACCTTCGCACTTCTATCGTTAGAAAACGTTTTACTCGCTACTTTACATTGCTTTCTACAACATTACGACGGTTTCAAGCGCTTTCACATTAGATATCGCAGTTCCCAACTTGTAAAGGTGAAAAACACTGCATCTCACTAGGTGACATTGTTTATTGCGGTTTTACGACGGTTCATACCTTAACCTAACCTAATATTCGTACTTGTATTGAAAAACGCTCTACTACACTGTTTCGTTCACAATTACGATATTTGCTTAACCTCACAGTTTTTCACCAACTTATTGCAGTACAGAACGCTGTATCTCGCTAAATGACATTGTTCTTTAAGGTTTCACGATGCTTGCATGCGCTTTAACGAGAATATCACAGTATAGCAGTTTCGCACTTGTAACGGTAGAACACGCAGTATTTGGCTTGTTCATGCCGTTTTGTGTGCATTCACAACATTTCACCTATCGCAGTTTAATACTCGCAATAAAACAACACTATCTCGTTAGATGACGTCGTTTTTGGTAGTTTCACGACGCTACCTAGCTTAAACTAACCTAACCTAACCTAACCTTCGCACTTCTATCGTTAGAAAACGTTTTACTCGCAACTTTACAATGTTCTCTACTAGATTACGACGGTTTCATGCGCTTTCACATTAGATATCGTAGTTCCCGACTTGTAATGTTGAAAAACACTACATCTCACTAAGTGACATTGTTTAATGCGGTTTTACGACGGTTGATATGTCAACCTAACCTAACATTCGCACTTGTATCTAAAGACGCTCAATTACACTGTTTCGTTCACAATTACGATATTTGCTTGACCTCACAGTTTCTCACCAACTTATTACAGTACAGAACGCTGTATCTCGCTAAATGACATCGTTCTTTAAGGTTTCACGATACTTGCATGCGCTTTACCGAGAATGTCACAACATAGCAGTTTCGCACTTGTAACGGTACAACACGCAGTATTTGGCTTGTTCATGCCGTTTTGTGTGCTTTCACAACATTTTACCTATCGCAGTTTTGTACTCGCATTAAAACAACACTATCTCGTTAGATGACGTTGTTTTTGGTGGTTTCACGACGCTACCTAGCTTAAACTAACATAACTCAACCTAACATAACCTTCGCACTTCTATCGTTAGAAAACGTTTTACTCGCTACTTTACATTGCTTTCTACAACATTACGACGGTTTCAAGCGCTTTCACATTAGATATCGCAGTTCCCAACTTGTAAAGGTGAAAAACACTGCATCTCACTAAGTGACATTGTTTAATGCGGTTTTAGCGCGGTTCATATCTTAACCTAACCTAACCTAACCTAACCTAGCCTAACCCAACCTAACCTAACATAACCTAACCTAACCTAACCTAACCAAACCTAACCTAACCTAACCTAACCTAACCTAACCTAACCTAACCTAACGACGTTTGCAAGCGCTTTCACATTAGATATCGCAGTTCCCAACTTGTAATGGTGAAAAACACTGCATCTCACTAAGTGACATTGTTTAATGCGGTTTTACGACGGTTCATATCTTAACCTAACATTCGTACTTGTATTGAAAAACGCTCTATTACACTGTTTCGTTCACAATTACGATATTTGCATAACCTCACAGTTTTTCACCAACTTATTGCAGTACAGAACGCTGTATCTCGCTAAATGACATTGTTCTTTAAGGTTTCACGATGCTTGCATGCGCTTTAACGAGAATATCACAATATAGCAGTTTCGCACTTGTAACGGTAGAACACGCAGTATTTGGCTTGTTCATGCCGTTTTGTGTGCATTCACAACATTTCACCTATCGCAGTTTAATACTCGCAATAAAACAACACTATCTCGTTAGATGACGTCGTTTTTGGTAGTTTCACGACGCTACCTAGCTTAAACTAACCTAACCTAACCTAACCTTCGCACTTCTATCGTTAGAAAACGTTTTACTCGCAACTTTACAATGTTTTCTACTAGATTACGACGGTTTCATGCGCTTTCACATTAGATATCGTAGTTCCCGACTTGTAATGTTGAAAAACACTACATCTCACTAAGTGACATTGTTTAATGCGGTTTTACGACGGTTGATATGTCAACCTAACCTAACATTCGCACTTGTATCTAAAAACGCTCTATTACACTGTTTTGTTCACAATTACGATATTTGCATAACCTCACAGTTTTTCACCAACTTATTGCAGTACAGAACGCTGTATCTCGCTAAATGACATTGTTCTTTAAGGTTTCACGATGCTTGCATGCGCTTTAACGAGAATATCACAATATAGCAGTTTCGCACTTGTAACGGTAGAACACGCAGTATTTGGCTTGTTCATGCCGTTTTGTGTGCTTTCACAACATTTCACCTATCGCAGTTTAATACTCGCTATAAAACAACACTATCTCGTTAGATGACGTCGTTTTTGGTAGTTTCACGACGCTACCTAGCTTAAACTAACCTAACCTAACCTAACCTTCGCACTTCTATTGTTAGAAAACGTTTTACTCGCCACTTTACAATGTTTTCTACAAGATTACGACGGTTTCATGCGCTTTCACATTAGATATCGTAGTTCCCGACTTGTAATGTTGAAAAACACTACATCTCACTAAGTGACATTGTTTAATGCGGTTTTACGACGGTTGATATGTCAACCTAACCTAACATTCGCACTTGTATCTAAAGACGCTCAATTACACTGTTTCGTTCACAATTACGATATTTGCTTGACCTCACAGTTTCTCACCAACTTATTACAGTACAGAACGCTGTATCTCGCTAAATGACATCGTTCTTTAAGGTTTCACGATACTTGCATGCGCTTTACCGAGAATGTCACAACATAGCAGTTTCGCACTTGTAACGATACAACACGCAGCATTTGGCTTGTTCATGCCGTTTTGTGTGCTTTCACAACATTTTACCTATCGCAGTTTCGTACTCGCAATAAAACAACACTATCTCGTTAGATGACGTCGTTTTTGGTGATTTCACGACGCTACCTAGCTTAAACTAACATAACTCAACCTAACATAACCTTCGCACTTATATCGTTAGAAAACGTTTTACTCGCTACTTTACATTGCTTTCTACAACATTACGACGGTTTCAAGCGCTTTCACATTAGATATCGCAGTTCCCAACTTGTAAAGGTGAAAAACACTGCATCTCACTAGGTGA
Organism: Rhipicephalus microplus; assembly: GCF_043290135.1. Classification (NCBI taxonomy): domain Eukaryota; kingdom Metazoa; phylum Arthropoda; class Arachnida; order Ixodida; family Ixodidae; genus Rhipicephalus; species Rhipicephalus microplus. Next base: position 1,095,966 of record NW_027464624.1, on the reverse strand, counting down.
CATTGTTTATTGCGGTTTTACGACGGTTCATACCTTAACCTAACCTAATATTCGTACTTGTATTGAAAAACGCTCTACTACACTGTTTCGTTCACAATTACGATATTTGCTTAACCTCACAGTTTTTCACCAACTTATTGCAGTACAGAACGCTGTATCTCGCTAAATGACATTGTTCTTTAAGGTTTCACGATGCTTGCATGCGCTTTAACGAGAATATCACAGTATAGCAGTTTCGCACTTGTAACGGTAGAACACGCAGTATTTGGCTTGTTCATGCCGTTTTGTGTGCATTCACAACATTTCACCTATCGCAGTTTAATACTCGCAATAAAACAACACTATCTCGTTAGATGACGTCGTTTTTGGTAGTTTCACGACGCTACCTAGCTTAAACTAACCTAACCTAACCTAACCTTCGCACTTCTATCGTTAGAAAACGTTTTACTCGCAACTTTACAATGTTCTCTACTAGATTACGACGGTTTCATGCGCTTTCACATTAGATATCGTAGTTCCCGACTTGTAATGTTGAAAAACACTACATCTCACTAAGTGACATTGTTTAATGCGGTTTTACGACGGTTGATATGTCAACCTAACCTAACATTCGCACTTGTATCTAAAGACGCTCAATTACACTGTTTCGTTCACAATTACGATATTTGCTTGACCTCACAGTTTCTCACCAACTTATTACAGTACAGAACGCTGTATCTCGCTAAATGACATCGTTCTTTAAGGTTTCACGATACTTGCATGCGCTTTACCGAGAATGTCACAACATAGCAGTTTCGCACTTGTAACGGTACAACACGCAGTATTTGGCTTGTTCATGCCGTTTTGTGTGCTTTCACAACATTTTACCTATCGCAGTTTTGTACTCGCATTAAAACAACACTATCTCGTTAGATGACGTTGTTTTTGGTGGTTTCACGACGCTACCTAGCTTAAACTAACATAACTCAACCTAACATAACCTTCGCACTTCTATCGTTAGAAAACGTTTTACTCGCAACTTTACAATGTTTTCTACTAGATTACGACGGTTTCATGCGCTTTCACATTAGATATCGTAGTTCCCGACTTGTAATGTTGAAAAACACTACATCTCACTGACATTGTTTAATGCGGTTTTACGACGGTTGATATGTCAACCTAACCTAACATTCGCACTTGTATCTAAAGACGCTCAATTACACTGTTTCGTTCACAATTACGATATTTGCTTGACCTCACAGTTTCTCACCAACTTATTACAGTACAGAACGCTGTATCTCGCTAGATGACATCGTTCTTTAAGGTTTCACGATACTTGCATGCGCTTTAACGAGAATATCACAATAAAGCAGTTTCGCACTTGTTACGGCACAAGACGCAGTATCTGGCTAGTTCATGCCATTTTGTGTGCTTTCCCAATATTTCACCTATCGCAGTTTCGTACTCGCAATAAAACAACACTATCTCGTTAGATGACATCGTTTTTGGTGGTTTCACGACGCTACCTAGCTCAAACTAACCGAACCTTCGCACTTCTATCGTTAGAAAACGTTTTATTCGCTACTTTACAATGTATTCTACAAGATTACGACGGTTTCATGCGCTTTCACATTAGATATTGCAGTTCCCGACTTGTAATGGTGGAAAACACAGCATCTCACTAAGTGACATTGTTTAATGCGGTTTTAGCGCGGTTCATATCTTAACCTAACCTAACCTTACCTAACCCAACCTAACCTAACCTAACCTAACCAAACCTTACCTAACATACCCTAACCTAACCTAACCTAACCAAACCTAACCTAACCTAACCTAACGTAACCTAACCTAACCTAACCTAACCAAACCTAACCTAACCTAACGACGTTTGCAAGCGCTTTCACATTAGATATCGCAGTTCCCGACTTGTAATGGTGAAAAACACTGCATCTCACTAAGTGACATTGTTTAATGCGGTTTTACGACGGTTCATATCTTAACCTAACCTAACATTCGTACTTGTATTGAAAAACGCTCTATTACACTGTTTCGTTCACAATTACGATATTTGCATAACCTCACAGTTTTTCACCAACTTATTGCAGTACAGAACGCTGTATCTCGCTAAATGACATCGTTCTTTAAGGTTTCACGATGCTTGCATGCGCTTTACCGAGAATGTCACAACATAGCAGTTTCGCACTTGTAACGGTACAACACGCAGTATTTGGCTTGTTCATGCCGTTTTGTGTGCTTTCACAACATTTTACCTATCGCAGTTTTGTACTCGCATTAAAACAACACTATCTCGTTAGATGACGTCGTTTTTGGTGGTTTCACGACGCTACCTAGCTTAAACTAACATAACTCAACCTAACATAACCTTCGCACTTCTATCGTTAGAAAACGTTTTACTCGCTACTTTACATTGCTTTCTACAACATTACGACGGTTTCAAGCGCTTTCACATTAGATATCGCAGTTCCCAACTTGTAAAGGTGAAAAACACTGCATCTCACTAAGTGACATTGTTTAATGCGGTTTTAGCGCGGTTCATATCTTAACCTAACCTAACCTAACCTAACCTAGCCTAACCCAACCTAACCTAACATAACCTAACCTAACCCAACCCAACCCAACCTAACCTAACCTAACCTAACCTAAACTAACCTAACCCAACCTAACCTAACCTAACCTAACCCAACCTAACCCAACCCAACCCAACCTAACCTAACCTAAGCTAACCTAACCTAAGCTAACCAAACCTAACCTAACCTAACTTAACCTAACCTAACGTAACCTAACCTAACCTAACCTATTCTAACGTAACCTAACCTTACCTGACCTAACCTAACCTAACGTAACCTAACCTAACCTAACCTAACATAACGTAACCTCACCTAACCTAACCTAACCTAACGTAACCTAACCTAACCTAACCCAACCTAACCCAACCCAACCCAACCCAACAACACCCAACCCAACCTAACCTAACCTAACCTAACCTTACCTAACCTAACCAAATTATCCTTACTTAACCTAACCTAACCTAACGTAACCTAACCTAACCTAACCTAACGTAACCTAACCTAACCTAACGTAACCTAACCTAACCTAACCTAACCCAACCTAACCTAACCTAACCTAACCTAACCCAACTCAACCCAACCTAACCTAATCTAACCTAACCTAACCTAACCTAACCAAACCTAACCTAACCTAACCTAACCTAACGACGGTTGCAAGCGCTTTCACATTAAATATCGCAGTTCCCCACTTTTAATGGTGAAAAACACTGCATCTCAGTAATTGACATTGTTTAATGCGGTTTTACGACGGTACATATCTTAACCTAACCTAACATTCGCACTTGTATCTAAAAACGCTCTATTACACTGTTTTGTTCACAATTACGATATTTGCATAACCTCACAGTTTTTCACCAACTTATTGCAGTACAGAACGCTGTATCTCGCTAAATGACATTGTTCTTTAAGGTTTCACGATGCTTGCATGCGCTTTAACGAGAATATCACAATATAGCAGTTTCGCACTTGTAACGGTAGAACACGCAGTATTTGGCTTGTTCATGCCGTTTTGTGTGCTTTCACAACATTTCACCTATCGCAGTTTAATACTCGCTATAAAACAACACTATCTCGTTAGATGACGTCGTTTTTGGTAGTTTCACGACGCTACCTAGCTTAAACTAACCTAACCTAACCTAACCTTCGCACTTCTATTGTTAGAAAACGTTTTACTCGCCACTTTACAATGTTTTCTACAAGATTACGACGGTTTCATGCGCTTTCACATTAGATATCGTAGTTCCCGACTTGTAATGTTGAAAAACACTACATCTCACTAAGTGACATTGTTTAATGCGGTTTTACGACGGTTGATATGTCAACCTAACCTAACATTCGCACTTGTATCTAAAGACGCTCAATTTCACTGTTTCGTTCACAATTACGATATTTGCTTGACCTCACAGTTTCTCACCAACTTATTACAGTACAGAACGCTGTATCTCGCTAAATGACATCGTTCTTTAAGGTTTCACGATACTTGCATGCGCTTTACCGAGAATGTCACAATATAGCAGTTTCGCACTTGTAACGGTACAACACGCAGCATTTGGCTTGTTCATGCCGTTTTGTGTGCTTTCACAACATTTTACCTATCGCAGTTTCGTACTCGCAATAAAACAACACTATCTCGTTAGATGACGTCGTTTTTGGTGGTTTCACGACGCTACCTAGCTTAAACTAACATAACTCAACCTAACATAACCTTCGCACTTCTATCGTTAGAAAACGTTTTACTCGCTACTTTACATTGCTTTCTACAACATTACGACGGTTTCAAGCGCTTTCACATTAGATATCGCAGTTCCCAACTTGTAAAGGTGAAAAACACTGCATCTCACTAAGTGACATTGTTTATTGCGGTTTTACGACGGTTCATACCTTAACCTAACCTAACATTCGTACTTGTATTGAAAAACGCTCTACTACACTGTTTCGTTCACAATTACGATATTTGCTTAACCTCACAGTTTTTCACCAACTTATTGCAGTACAGAACGCTGTATCTCGCTAAATGACATCGTTCTTTAAGGTTTCACGATGCTTGCATGCGCTTTAACGAGAATATCACAATATAGCAGTTTCGCACTTGTAACGGTAGAACACGCAGTATTTGGCTTGTTCATGCCGTTTTGTGTGCATTCACAACATTTCACCTATCGCAGTTTAATACTCGCTATAAAACAACACTATCTCGTTAGATGACGTCGTTTTTGGTAGTTTCACGACGCTACCTAGCTTAAACTAACCTAACCTAACCTAACCTTCGCACTTCTATTGTTAGAAAACGTTTTACTCGCCACTTTACAATGTTTTCTACAAGATTACGACGGTTTCATGCGCTTTCACATTAGATATCGTAGTTCCCGACTTGTAATGTTGAAAAACACTACATCTCACTAAGTGACATTGTTTAATGCGGTTTTACGACGGTTGATATGTCAACCTAACCTAACATTCGCACTTGTATCTAAAGACGCTCAATTTCACTGTTTCGTTCACAATTACGATATTTGCTTGACCTCACAGTTTCTCACCAACTTATTACAGTACAGAACGCTGTATCTCGCTAAATGACATCGTTCTTTAAGGTTTCACGATACTTGCATGCGCTTTACCGAGAATGTCACAATATAGCAGTTTCGCACTTGTAACGGTACAACACGCAGTATCTGGCTAGTTCATGCCATTTTGTGTGCTTTCCCAATATTTCACCTATCGCAGTTTCGTACTCGCAATAAAACAACACTATCTCGTTAGATGACATCGTTTTTGGTGGTTTCACGACGCTACCTAGCTCAAACTAACATAACTCAACCTAACATAACCTTCGCACTTCTATCGTTAGAAAACGTTTTACTCGCTACTTTACATTGCTTTCTACAACATTACGACGGTTTCAAGCGCTTTCACATTAGATATCGCAGTTCCCAACTTGTAAAGGTGAAAAACACTGCATCTCACTAAGTGACATTGTTTAATGCGGTTTTAGCGCGGTTCATATCTTAACCTAACCTAACCTAACCTAACCTAGCCTAACCCAACCTAACCTAACATAACCTAACCTAACCTAACCTAACCAAACCTAACCTAACCTAACCTAACCTAACCTAACCTAACCTAACCTAACGACGTTTGCAAGCGCTTTCACATTAGATATCGCACTTCCCAACTTGTAATGGTGAAAAACACTGCATCTCACTAAGTGACATTGTTTAATGCGGTTTTACGACGGTTCATATCTTAACCTAACATTCGTACTTGTATTGAAAAACGCTCTATTACACTGTTTCGTTCACAATTACGATATTTGCATAACCTCACAGTTTTTCACCAACTTATTGCAGTACAGAACGCTGTATCTCGCTAAATGACATTGTTCTTTAAGGTTTCACGATGCTTGCATGCGCTTTAACGAGAATATCACAATATAGCAGTTTCGCACTTGTAACGGTAGAACACGCAGTATTTGGCTTGTTCATGCCGTTTTGTGTGCATTCACAACATTTCACCTATCGCAGTTTAATACTCGCAATAAAACAACACTATCTCGTTAGATGACGTCGTTTTTGGTAGTTTCACGACGCTACCTAGCTTAAACTAACCTAACCTAACCTAACCTTCGCACTTCTATCGTTAGAAAACGTTTTACTCGCAACTTTACAATGTTTTCTACTAGATTACGACGGTTTCATGCGCTTTCACATTAGATATCGTAGTTCCCGACTTGTAATGTTGAAAAACACTACATCTCACTAAGTGACATTGTTTAATGCGGTTTTACGACGGTTGATATGTCAACCTAACCTAACATTCGCACTTGTATCTAAAAACGCTCTATTACACTGTTTTGTTCACAATTACGATATTTGCATAACCTCACAGTTTTTCACCAACTTATTGCAGTACAGAACGCTGTATCTCGCTAAATGACATCGTTCTTTAAGGTTTCACGATACTTGCATGCGCTTTACCGAGAATGTCACAACATAGCAGTTTCGCACTTGTAACGGTACAACACGCAGTATTTGGCTTGTTCATGCCGTTTTGTGTGCTTTCACAACATTTTACCTATCGCAGTTTTGTACTCGCATTAAAACAACACTATCTCGTTAGATGACGTCGTTTTTGGTGGTTTCACGACGCTACCTAGCTTAAACTAACATAACTCAACCTAACATAACCTTCGCACTTCTATCGTTAGAAAACGTTTTACTCGCTACTTTACATTGCTTTCTACAACATTACGACGGTTTCAAGCGCTTTCACATTAGATATCGCAGTTCCCAACTTGTAAAGGTGAAAAACACTGCATCTCACTAAGTGACATTGTTTAATGCGGTTTTAGCGCGGTTCATATCTTAACCTAACCTAACCTAACCTAACCTAGCCTAACCCAACCTAACCTAACATAACCTAACCTAACCTAACCTAACCAAACCTAACCTAACCTAACCTAACCTAACCTAACCTAACCTAACCTAACGACGTTTGCAAGCGCTTTCACATTAGATATTGCAGTTCCCAACTTGTAATGGTGAAAAACACTGCATCTCACTAAGTGACATTGTTTAATGCGGTTTTACGACGGTTCATATCTTAACCTAACCTAACATTCGTACTTGTATTGAAAAACGCTCTATTACACTGTTTCGTTCACAATTACAATATTTGCATAACCTCACAGTTTTTCACCAACTTATTGCAGTACAGAACGCTGTAACTCGCTAAATGACATTGTTCTTTAAGGTTTCACGATGCTTGCATGCGCTTTAACGAGAATATCACAATATAGCAGTTTCGCACTTGTAACGGTAGAACACGCAGTATTTGGCTTGTTCATGCCGTTTTGTGTGCATTCACAACATTTCACCTATCGCAGTTTAATACTCGCAATAAAACAACACTATCTCGTTAGATGACGTCGTTTTTGGTAGTTTCACGACGCTACCTAGCTTAAACTAACCTAACCTAACCTAACCTTCGCACTTCTATCGTTAGAAAACGTTTTACTCGCAACTTTACAATGTTTTCTACTAGATTACGACGGTTTCATGCGCTTTCACATTAGATATCGTAGTTCCCGACTTGTAATGTTGAAAAACACTACATCTCACTAAGTGACATTGTTTAATGCGGTTTTACGACGGTTCATATCTTAACCTAACCTAACATTCGTACATGTATTGAAAAACGCTCTATTACACTGTTTCGTTCACAATTACGATATTTGCTTGACCTCACAGTTTCTCACCAACTTATTACAGTACAGAACGCTGTATCTCGCTAGATGACATCGTTCTTTAAGGTTTCACGATACTTGCATGCGCTTTAACGAGAATATCACAATAAAGCAGTTTCGCACTTGTTACGGCACAAGACGCAGTATCTGGCTAGTTCATGCCATTTTGTGTGCTTTCCCAATATTTCACCTATCGCAGTTTCGTACTCGCAATAAAACAACACTATCTCGTTAGATGACATCGTTTTTGGTGGTTTCACGACGCTACCTAGCTCAAACTAACATAACTCAACCTAACATAACCTTCGCACTTCTATCGTTAGAAAACGTTTTACTCGCTACTTTACATTGCTTTCTACAACATTACGACGGTTTCAAGCGCTTTCACATTAGATATCGCAGTTCCCGACTTGTAATGGTGGAAAACACAGCATCTCACTAAGTGACATTGTTTAATGCGGTTTTAGCGCGGTTCATATCTTAACCTAACCTAACCTTACCTAACCCAACCTAACCTAACCTAACCTAACCAAACCTTACCTAACATACCCTAACCAAACCTAACCTAACCAAACCTAACCTAACCTAACCTAACGTAACCTAACCAAACCAAACCTAACCTAACCTAACCTAACCTAACGACGTTTGCAAGCGCTTTCACATTAGATATCGCAGTTCCCGACTTGTAATGGTGAAAAACACTGCATCTCACTAAGTGACATTGTTTAATGCGGTTTTACGACGGTTCATATCTTAACCTAACCTAACATTCGTACTTGTATTGAAAAACGCTCTATTACACTGTTTCGTTCACAATTACGATATTTGCATAACCTCACAGTTTTTCACCAACTTATTGCAGTACAGAACGCTGTATCTCGCTAAATGACATCGTTCTTTAAGGTTTCACGATGCTTGCATGCGCTTTAACGAGAATATCACAATATAGCAGTTTCGCACTTGTAACGGTAGAACACGCAGTATTTGGCTTGTTCATGCCGTTTTGTGTGCATTCACAACATTTCACCTATCGCAGTTTAATACTCGCAATAAAACAACACTATCTCGTTAGATGACGTCGTTTTTGGTAGTTTCACGACGCTACCTAGCTTAAACTAACCTAACCTAACCTAACCTTCGCACTTCTATCGTTAGAAAACGTTTTACTCGCAACTTTACAATGTTTTCTACTAGATTACGACGGTTTCATGCGCTTTCACATTAGATATCGTAGTTCCCGACTTGTAATGTTGAAAAACACTACATCTCACTAAATGACATTGTTTAATGCGGTTTTACGACGGTTGATATGTAAACCTAACCTAACATTCGCACTTGTATCTAAAGACGCTCAATCACACTGTTTCGTTCACAATTACGATATTTGCTTGACCTCACAGTTTCTCACCAACTTATTACAGTACAGAACGCTGTATCTCGCTAAATGACATCGTTCTTTAAGGTTTCACGATACTTGCATGCGCTTTACCGAGAATGTCACAACATAGCAGTTTCGCACTTGTAACGGTACAACACGCAGTATTTGGCTTGTTCATGCCGTTTTGTGTGCTTTCACAACATTTTACCTATCGCAGTTTTGTACTCGCATTAAAACAACACTATCTCGTTAGATGACGTCGTTTTTGGTGGTTTCACGACGCTACCTAGCTTAAACTAACATAACTCAACCTAACATAACCTTCGCACTTCTATCGTTAGAAAACGTTTTACTCGCTACTTTACATTGCTTTCTACAACATTACGACGGTTTCAAGCGCTTTCACATTAGATATCGCAGTTCCCAACTTGTAAAGGTGAAAAACACTGCATCTCACTAGGTGACATTGTTTATTGCGGTTTTACGACGGTTCATACCTTAACCTAACCTAATATTCGTACTTGTATTGAAAAACGCTCTACTACACTGTTTCGTTCACAATTACGATATTTGCTTAACCTCACAGTTTTTCACCAACTTATTGCAGTACAGAACGCTGTATCTCGCTAAATGACATTGTTCTTTAAGGTTTCACGATGCTTGCATGCGCTTTAACGAGAATATCACAGTATAGCAGTTTCGCACTTGTAACGGTAGAACACGCAGTATTTGGCTTGTTCATGCCGTTTTGTGTGCATTCACAACATTTCACCTATCGCAGTTTAATACTCGCAATAAAACAACACTATCTCGTTAGATGACGTCGTTTTTGGTAGTTTCACGACGCTACCTAGCTTAAACTAACCTAACCTAACCTAACCTTCGCACTTCTATCGTTAGAAAACGTTTTACTCGCAACTTTACAATGTTCTCTACTAGATTACGACGGTTTCATGCGCTTTCACATTAGATATCGTAGTTCCCGACTTGTAATGTTGAAAAACACTACATCTCACTAAGTGACATTGTTTAATGCGGTTTTACGACGGTTGATATGTCAACCTAACCTAACATTCGCACTTGTATCTAAAGACGCTCAATTACACTGTTTCGTTCACAATTACGATATTTGCTTGACCTCACAGTTTCTCACCAACTTATTACAGTACAGAACGCTGTATCTCGCTAAATGACATCGTTCTTTAAGGTTTCACGATACTTGCATGCGCTTTACCGAGAATGTCACAACATAGCAGTTTCGCACTTGTAACGGTACAACACGCAGTATTTGGCTTGTTCATGCCGTTTTGTGTGCTTTCACAACATTTTACCTATCGCAGTTTTGTACTCGCATTAAAACAACACTATCTCGTTAGATGACGTTGTTTTTGGTGGTTTCACGACGCTACCTAGCTTAAACTAACATAACTCAACCTAACATAACCTTCGCACTTCTATCGTTAGAAAACGTTTTACTCGCTACTTTACATTGCTTTCTACAACATTACGACGGTTTCAAGCGCTTTCACATTAGATATCGCAGTTCCCAACTTGTAAAGGTGAAAAACACTGCATCTCACTAAGTGACATTGTTTAATGCGGTTTTAGCGCGGTTCATATCTTAACCTAACCTAACCTAACCTAACCTAGCCTAACCCAACCTAACCTAACATAACCTAACCTAACCTAACCTAACCAAACCTAACCTAACCTAACCTAACCTAACCTAACCTAACCTAACCTAACGACGTTTGCAAGCGCTTTCACATTAGATATCGCAGTTCCCAACTTGTAATGGTGAAAAACACTGCATCTCACTAAGTGACATTGTTTAATGCGGTTTTACGACGGTTCATATCTTAACCTAACATTCGTACTTGTATTGAAAAACGCTCTATTACACTGTTTCGTTCACAATTACGATATTTGCATAACCTCACAGTTTTTCACCAACTTATTGCAGTACAGAACGCTGTATCTCGCTAAATGACATTGTTCTTTAAGGTTTCACGATGCTTGCATGCGCTTTAACGAGAATATCACAATATAGCAGTTTCGCACTTGTAACGGTAGAACACGCAGTATTTGGCTTGTTCATGCCGTTTTGTGTGCATTCACAACATTTCACCTATCGCAGTTTAATACTCGCAATAAAACAACACTATCTCGTTAGATGACGTCGTTTTTGGTAGTTTCACGACGCTACCTAGCTTAAACTAACCTAACCTAACCTAACCTTCGCACTTCTATCGTTAGAAAACGTTTTACTCGCAACTTTACAATGTTTTCTACTAGATTACGACGGTTTCATGCGCTTTCACATTAGATATCGTAGTTCCCGACTTGTAATGTTGAAAAACACTACATCTCACTAAGTGACATTGTTTAATGCGGTTTTACGACGGTTGATATGTCAACCTAACCTAACATTCGCACTTGTATCTAAAAACGCTCTATTACACTGTTTTGTTCACAATTACGATATTTGCATAACCTCACAGTTTTTCACCAACTTATTGCAGTACAGAACGCTGTATCTCGCTAAATGACATTGTTCTTTAAGGTTTCACGATGCTTGCATGCGCTTTAACGAGAATATCACAATATAGCAGTTTCGCACTTGTAACGGTAGAACACGCAGTATTTGGCTTGTTCATGCCGTTTTGTGTGCTTTCACAACATTTCACCTATCGCAGTTTAATACTCGCTATAAAACAACACTATCTCGTTAGATGACGTCGTTTTTGGTAGTTTCACGACGCTACCTAGCTTAAACTAACCTAACCTAACCTAACCTTCGCACTTCTATTGTTAGAAAACGTTTTACTCGCCACTTTACAATGTTTTCTACAAGATTACGACGGTTTCATGCGCTTTCACATTAGATATCGTAGTTCCCGACTTGTAATGTTGAAAAACACTACATCTCACTAAGTGACATTGTTTAATGCGGTTTTACGACGGTTGATATGTCAACCTAACCTAACATTCGCACTTGTATCTAAAGACGCTCAATTACACTGTTTCGTTCACAATTACGATATTTGCTTGACCTCACAGTTTCTCACCAACTTATTACAGTACAGAACGCTGTATCTCGCTAAATGACATCGTTCTTTAAGGTTTCACGATACTTGCATGCGCTTTACCGAGAATGTCACAACATAGCAGTTTCGCACTTGTAACGATACAACACGCAGCATTTGGCTTGTTCATGCCGTTTTGTGTGCTTTCACAACATTTTACCTATCGCAGTTTCGTACTCGCAATAAAACAACACTATCTCGTTAGATGACGTCGTTTTTGGTGATTTCACGACGCTACCTAGCTTAAACTAACATAACTCAACCTAACATAACCTTCGCACTTATATCGTTAGAAAACGTTTTACTCGCTACTTTACATTGCTTTCTACAACATTACGACGGTTTCAAGCGCTTTCACATTAGATATCGCAGTTCCCAACTTGTAAAGGTGAAAAACACTGCATCTCACTAGGTGACATTGTTTATTGCGGTTTTACGACGGTTCATACCGTAACCTAACCTAATATTCGTACTTGTATTGAAAAACGCTCTACTACACTGTTTCGTTCACAATTACGATATTTGCTTAACCTCACAGTTTTTCACCAACTTATTGCAGTACAGAACGCTGTATCTCGCTAAATGACATTGTTCTTTAAGGTTTCACGATGCTTGCATGCGCTTTAACGAGAATATCACAGTATAGCAGTTTCGCACTTGTAACGGTAGAACACGCAGTATTTGGCTTGTTCATGCCGTTTTGTGTGCATTCACAACATTTCACCTATCGCAGTTTAATACTCGCAATAAAACAACACTATCTCGTTAGATGACGTCGTTTTTGGTAGTTTCACGACGCTACCTAGCTTAAACTAACCTAACCTAACCTAACCTTCGCACTTCTATCGTTAGAAAACGTTTTACTCGCAACTTTACAATGTTCTCTACTAGATTACGACGGTTTCATGCGCTTTCACATTAGATATCGTAGTTCCCGACTTGTAATGTTGAAAAACACTACATCTCACTAAGTGACATTGTTTAATGCGGTTTTACGACGGTTGATATGTCAACCTAACCTAACATTCGCACTTGTATCTAAAGACGCTCAATTACACTGTTTCGTTCACAATTACGATATTTGCTTGACCTCACAGTTTCTCACCAACTTATTACAGTACAGAACGCTGTATCTCGCTAAATGACATCGTTCTTTAAGGTTTCACGATACTTGCATGCGCTTTACCGAGAATGTCACAACATAGCAGTTTCGCACTTGTAACGGTACAACACGCAGTATTTGGCTTGTTCATGCCGTTTTGTGTGCTTTCACAACATTTTACCTATCGCAGTTTTGTACTCGCATTAAAACAACACTATCTCGTTAGATGACGTTGTTTTTGGTGGTTTCACGACGCTACCTAGCTTAAACTAACATAACTCAACCTAACATAACCTTCGCACTTCTATCGTTAGAAAACGTTTTACTCGCAACTTTACAATGTTTTCTACTAGATTACGACGGTTTCATGCGCTTTCACATTAGATATCGTAGTTCCCGACTTGTAATGTTGAAAAACACTACATCTCACTGACATTGTTTAATGCGGTTTTACGACGGTTGATATGTCAACCTAACCTAACATTCGCACTTGTATCTAAAGACGCTCAATTACACTGTTTCGTTCACAATTACGATATTTGCTTGACCTCACAGTTTCTCACCAACTTATTACAGTACAGAACGCTGTATCTCGCTAGATGACATCGTTCTTTAAGGTTTCACGATACTTGCATGCGCTTTAACGAGAATATCACAATAAAGCAGTTTCGCACTTGTTACGGCACAAGACGCAGTATCTGGCTAGTTCATGCCATTTTGTGTGCTTTCCCAATATTTCACCTATCGCAGTTTCGTACTCGCAATAAAACAACACTATCTCGTTAGATGACATCGTTTTTGGTGGTTTCACGACGCTACCTAGCTCAAACTAACCGAACCTTCGCACTTCTATCGTTAGAAAACGTTTTATTCGCTACTTTACAATGTATTCTACAAGATTACGACGGTTTCATGCGCTTTCACATTAGATATTGCAGTTCCCGACTTGTAATGGTGGAAAACACAGCATCTCACTAAGTGACATTGTTTAATGCGGTTTTAGCGCGGTTCATATCTTAACCTAACCTAACCTTACCTAACCCAACCTAACCTAACCTAACCTAACCAAACCTTACCTAACATACCCTAACCTAACCTAACCTAACCAAACCTAACCTAACCTAACCTAACGTAACCTAACCTAACCTAACCTAACCAAACCTAACCTAACCTAACGACGTTTGCAAGCGCTTTCACATTAGATATCGCAGTTCCCGACTTGTAATGGTGAAAAACACTGCATCTCACTAAGTGACATTGTTTAATGCGGTTTTACGACGGTTCATATCTTAACCTAACCTAACATTCGTACTTGTATTGAAAAACGCTCTATTACACTGTTTCGTTCACAATTACGATATTTGCATAACCTCACAGTTTTTCACCAACTTATTGCAGTACAGAACGCTGTATCTCGCTAAATGACATCGTTCTTTAAGGTTTCACGATGCTTGCATGCGCTTTACCGAGAATGTCACAACATAGCAGTTTCGCACTTGTAACGGTACAACACGCAGTATTTGGCTTGTTCATGCCGTTTTGTGTGCTTTCACAACATTTTACCTATCGCAGTTTTGTACTCGCATTAAAACAACACTATCTCGTTAGATGACGTCGTTTTTGGTGGTTTCACGACGCTACCTAGCTTAAACTAACATAACTCAACCTAACATAACCTTCGCACTTCTATCGTTAGAAAACGTTTTACTCGCTACTTTACATTGCTTTCTACAACATTACGACGGTTTCAAGCGCTTTCACATTAGATATCGCAGTTCCCAACTTGTAAAGGTGAAAAACACTGCATCTCACTAAGTGACATTGTTTAATGCGGTTTTAGCGCGGTTCATATCTTAACCTAACCTAACCTAACCTAACCTAGCCTAACCCAACCTAACCTAACATAACCTAACCTAACCCAACCCAACCCAACCTAACCTAACCTAACCTAACCTAAACTAACCTAACCCAACCTAACCTAACCTAACCTAACCCAACCTAACCCAACCCAACCCAACCTAACCTAACCTAAGCTAACCTAACCTAAGCTAACCAAACCTAACCTAACCTAACTTAACCTAACCTAACGTAACCTAACCTAACCTAACCTATTCTAACGTAACCTAACCTTACCTGACCTAACCTAACCTAACGTAACCTAACCTAACCTAACCTAACATAACGTAACCTCACCTAACCTAACCTAACCTAACGTAACCTAACCTAACCTAACCCAACCTAACCCAACCCAACCCAACCCAACAACACCCAACCCAACCTAACCTAACCTAACCTAACCTTACCTAACCTAACCAAATTATCCTTACTTAACCTAACCTAACCTAACGTAACCTAACCTAACCTAACCTAACGTAACCTAACCTAACCTAACGTAACCTAACCTAACCTAACCTAACCCAACCTAACCTAACCTAACCTAACCTAACCCAACTCAACCCAACCTAACCTAATCTAACCTAACCTAACCTAACCTAACCAAACCTAACCTAACCTAACCTAACCTAACGACGGTTGCAAGCGCTTTCACATTAAATATCGCAGTTCCCCACTTTTAATGGTGAAAAACACTGCATCTCAGTAATTGACATTGTTTAATGCGGTTTTACGACGGTACATATCTTAACCTAACCTAACATTCGCACTTGTATCTAAAAACGCTCTATTACACTGTTTTGTTCACAATTACGATATTTGCATAACCTCACAGTTTTTCACCAACTTATTGCAGTACAGAACGCTGTATCTCGCTAAATGACATTGTTCTTTAAGGTTTCACGATGCTTGCATGCGCTTTAACGAGAATATCACAATATAGCAGTTTCGCACTTGTAACGGTAGAACACGCAGTATTTGGCTTGTTCATGCCGTTTTGTGTGCTTTCACAACATTTCACCTATCGCAGTTTAATACTCGCTATAAAACAACACTATCTCGTTAGATGACGTCGTTTTTGGTAGTTTCACGACGCTACCTAGCTTAAACTAACCTAACCTAACCTAACCTTCGCACTTCTATTGTTAGAAAACGTTTTACTCGCCACTTTACAATGTTTTCTACAAGATTACGACGGTTTCATGCGCTTTCACATTAGATATCGTAGTTCCCGACTTGTAATGTTGAAAAACACTACATCTCACTAAGTGACATTGTTTAATGCGGTTTTACGACGGTTGATATGTCAACCTAACCTAACATTCGCACTTGTATCTAAAGACGCTCAATTTCACTGTTTCGTTCACAATTACGATATTTGCTTGACCTCACAGTTTCTCACCAACTTATTACAGTACAGAACGCTGTATCTCGCTAAATGACATCGTTCTTTAAGGTTTCACGATACTTGCATGCGCTTTACCGAGAATGTCACAATATAGCAGTTTCGCACTTGTAACGGTACAACACGCAGCATTTGGCTTGTTCATGCCGTTTTGTGTGCTTTCACAACATTTTACCTATCGCAGTTTCGTACTCGCAATAAAACAACACTATCTCGTTAGATGACGTCGTTTTTGGTGGTTTCACGACGCTACCTAGCTTAAACTAACATAACTCAACCTAACATAACCTTCGCACTTCTATCGTTAGAAAACGTTTTACTCGCTACTTTACATTGCTTTCTACAACATTACGACGGTTTCAAGCGCTTTCACATTAGATATCGCAGTTCCCAACTTGTAAAGGTGAAAAACACTGCATCTCACTAAGTGACATTGTTTATTGCGGTTTTACGACGGTTCATACCTTAACCTAACCTAACATTCGTACTTGTATTGAAAAACGCTCTACTACACTGTTTCGTTCACAATTACGATATTTGCTTAACCTCACAGTTTTTCACCAACTTATTGCAGTACAGAACGCTGTATCTCGCTAAATGACATCGTTCTTTAAGGTTTCACGATGCTTGCATGCGCTTTAACGAGAATATCACAATATAGCAGTTTCGCACTTGTAACGGTAGAACACGCAGTATTTGGCTTGTTCATGCCGTTTTGTGTGCATTCACAACATTTCACCTATCGCAGTTTAATACTCGCAATAAAACAACACTATCTCGTTAGATGACGTCGTTTTTGGTAGTTTCACGACGCTACCTAGCTTAAACTAACCTAACCTAACCTAACCTTCGCACTTCTATCGTTAGAAAACGTTTTACTCGCAACTTTACAATGTTTTCTACTAGATTACGACGGTTTCATGCGCTTTCACATTAGATATCGTAGTTCCCGACTTGTAATGTTGAAAAACACTACATCTCACTAAGTGACATTGTTTAATGCGGTTTTACGACGGTTGATATGTAAACCTAACCTAACAGTCGCACTTGTATCTAAAGACGCTCAATCACACTGTTTCGTTCACAATTACGATATTTGCTTGACCTCACAGTTTCTCACGAACTTATTACAGTACAGAACGCTGTATCTCGCTAAATGACATCGTTCTTTAAGGTTTCACGATACTTGCATGCGCTTTACCGAGAATGTCACAACATAGCAGTTTCGCACTTGTAACGGTACAACACGCAGTATTTGGCTTGTTCATGCCGTTTTGTGTGCTTTCACAACATTTTACCTATCGCAGTTTTGTACTCGCATTAAAACAACACTATCTCGTTAGATGACGTCGTTTTTGGTGGTTTCACGACGCTACCTAGCTTAAACTAACATAACTCAACCTAACATAACCTTCGCACTTCTATCGTTAGAAAACGTTTTACTCGCTACTTTACATTGCTTTCTACAACATTACGACGGTTTCAAGCGCTTTCACATTAGATATCGCAGTTCCCAACTTGTAAAGGTGAAAAACACTGCATCTCACTAAGTGACATTGTTTAATGCGGTTTTAGCGCGGTTCATATCTTAACCTAACCTAACCTAACCTAACCTAGCCTAACCCAACCTAACCTAACATAACCTAACCTAACCTAACCTAACCAAACCTAACCTAACCTAACCTAACCTAACCTAACCTAACCTAACCTAACGACGTTTGCAAGCGCTTTCACATTAGATATTGCAGTTCCCAACTTGTAATGGTGAAAAACACTGCATCTCACTAAGTGACATTGTTTAATGCGGTTTTACGACGGTTCATATCTTAACCTAACCTAACATTCGTACTTGTATTGAAAAACGCTCTATTACACTGTTTCGTTCACAATTACAATATTTGCATAACCTCACAGTTTTTCACCAACTTATTGCAGTACAGAACGCTGTAACTCGCTAAATGACATTGTTCTTTAAGGTTTCACGATGCTTGCATGCGCTTTAACGAGAATATCACAATATAGCAGTTTCGCACTTGTAACGGTAGAACACGCAGTATTTGGCTTGTTCATGCCGTTTTGTGTGCATTCACAACATTTCACCTATCGCAGTTTAATACTCGCAATAAAACAACACTATCTCGTTAGATGACGTCGTTTTTGGTAGTTTCACGACGCTACCTAGCTTAAACTAACCTAACCTAACCTAACCTTCGCACTTCTATCGTTAGAAAACGTTTTACTCGCAACTTTACAATGTTTTCTACTAGATTACGACGGTTTCATGCGCTTTCACATTAGATATCGTAGTTCCCGACTTGTAATGTTGAAAAACACTACATCTCACTAAGTGACATTGTTTAATGCGGTTTTACGACGGTTCATATCTTAACCTAACCTAACATTCGTACATGTATTGAAAAACGCTCTATTACACTGTTTCGTTCACAATTACGATATTTGCTTGACCTCACAGTTTCTCACCAACTTATTACAGTACAGAACGCTGTATCTCGCTAGATGACATGACATCGTTCTTTAAGGTTTCACGATACTTGCATGCGCTTTAACGAGAATATCACAATAAAGCAGTTTCGCACTTGTTACGGCACAAGACGCAGTATCTGGCTAGTTCATGCCATTTTGTGTGCTTTCCCAATATTTCACCTATCGCAGTTTCGTACTCGCAATAAAACAACACTATCTCGTTAGATGACATCGTTTTTGGTGGTTTCACGACGCTACCTAGCTCAAACTAACCGAACCTTCGCACTTCTATCGTTAGAAAACGTTTTATTCGCTACTTTACAATGCTTTCTACAAGATTACGACGGTTTCATGCGCTTTCACATTAGATATTGCAGTTCCCGACTTGTAATGGTGGAAAACACAGCATCTCACTAAGTGACATTGTTTAATGCGGTTTTAGCGCGGTTCATATGTTAACCTAACCTAACCTTACCTAACCCAACCTAACCTAACCTAACCTAACCAAACCTTACCTAACATACCCTAACCAAACCTAACCTAACCAAACCTAACCTAACCTAACCTAACGTAACCTAACCAAACCAAACCTAACCTAACCTAACCTAACCTAACGACGTTTGCAAGCGCTTTCACATTAGATATCGCAGTTCCCGACTTGTAATGGTGAAAAACACTGCATCTCACTAAGTGACATTGTTTAATGCGGTTTTACGACGGTTCATATCTTAACCTAACCTAACATTCGTACTTGTATTGAAAAACGCTCTATTACACTGTTTCGTTCACAATTACGATATTTGCATAACCTCACAGTTTTTCACCAACTTATTGCAGTACAGAACGCTGTATCTCGCTAAATGACATCGTTCTTTAAGGTTTCACGATGCTTGCATGCGCTTTAACGAGAATATCACAATATAGCAGTTTCGCACTTGTAACGGTAGAACACGCAGTATTTGGCTTGTTCATGCCGTTTTGTGTGCATTCACAACATTTCACCTATCGCAGTTTAATACTCGCAATAAAACAACACTATCTCGTTAGATGACGTCGTTTTTGGTAGTTTCACGACGCTACCTAGCTTAAACTAACCTAACCTAACCTAACCTTCGCACTTCTATCGTTAGAAAACGTTTTACTCGCAACTTTACAATGTTTTCTACTAGATTACGACGGTTTCATGCGCTTTCACATTAGATATCGTAGTTCCCGACTTGTAATGTTGAAAAACACTACATCTCACTAAATGACATTGTTTAATGCGGTTTTACGACGGTTGATATGTAAACCTAACCTAACATTCGCACTTGTATCTAAAGACGCTCAATCACACTGTTTCGTTCACAATTACGATATTTGCTTGACCTCACAGTTTCTCACCAACTTATTACAGTACAGAACGCTGTATCTCGCTAAATGACATCGTTCTTTAAGGTTTCACGATACTTGCATGCGCTTTACCGAGAATGTCACAACATAGTAGTTTCGCACTTGTAACGGTACAACACGCAGTATTTGGCTTGTTCATGCCGTTTTGTGTGCTTTCACAACATTTTACCTATCGCAGTTTTGTACTCGCATTAAAACAACACTATCTCGTTAGATGACGTCGTTTTTGGTGGTTTCACGACGCTACCTAGCTTAAACTAACATAACTCAACCTAACATAACCTTCGCACTTCTATCGTTAGAAAACGTTTTACTCGCTACTTTACATTGCTTTCTACAACATTACGACGGTTTCAAGCGCTTTCACATTAGATATCGCAGTTCCCAACTTGTAAAGGTGAAAAACACTGCATCTCACTAGGTGACATTGTTTATTGCGGTTTTACGACGGTTCATACCTTAACCTAACCTAATATTCGTACTTGTATTGAAAAACGCTCTACTACACTGTTTCGTTCACAATTACGATATTTGCTTAACCTCACAGTTTTTCACCAACTTATTGCAGTACAGAACGCTGTATCTCGCTAAATGACATTGTTCTTTAAGGTTTCACGATGCTTGCATGCGCTTTAACGAGAATATCACAGTATAGCAGTTTCGCACTTGTAACGGTAGAACACGCAGTATTTGGCTTGTTCATGCCGTTTTGTGTGCATTCACAACATTTCACCTATCGCAGTTTAATACTCGCAATAAAACAACACTATCTCGTTAGATGACGTCGTTTTTGGTAGTTTCACGACGCTACCTAGCTTAAACTAACCTAACCTAACCTAACCTTCGCACTTCTATCGTTAGAAAACGTTTTACTCGCAACTTTACAATGTTCTCTACTAGATTACGACGGTTTCATGCGCTTTCACATTAGATATCGTAGTTCCCGACTTGTAATGTTGAAAAACACTACATCTCACTAAGTGACATTGTTTAATGCGGTTTTACGACGGTTGATATGTCAACCTAACCTAACATTCGCACTTGTATCTAAAGACGCTCAATTACACTGTTTCGTTCACAATTACGATATTTGCTTGACCTCACAGTTTCTCACCAACTTATTACAGTACAGAACGCTGTATCTCGCTAAATGACATCGTTCTTTAAGGTTTCACGATACTTGCATGCGCTTTACCGAGAATGTCACAACATAGCAGTTTCGCACTTGTAACGGTACAACACGCAGTATTTGGCTTGTTCATGCCGTTTTGTGTGCTTTCACAACATTTTACCTATCGCAGTTTTGTACTCGCATTAAAACAACACTATCTCGTTAGATGACGTTGTTTTTGGTGGTTTCACGACGCTACCTAGCTTAAACTAACATAACTCAACCTAACATAACCTTCGCACTTCTATCGTTAGAAAACGTTTTACTCGCTACTTTACATTGCTTTCTACAACATTACGACGGTTTCAAGCGCTTTCACATTAGATATCGCAGTTCCCAACTTGTAAAGGTGAAAAACACTGCATCTCACTAAGTGACATTGTTTAATGCGGTTTTAGCGCGGTTCATATCTTAACCTAACCTAACCTAACCTAACCTAGCCTAACCCAACCTAACCTAACATAACCTAACCTAACCTAACCTAACCAAACCTAACCTAACCTAACCTAACCTAACCTAACCTAACCTAACCTAACCTAACGACGTTTGCAAGCGCTTTCACATTAGATATCGCAGTTCCCAACTTGTAATGGTGAAAAACACTGCATCTCACTAAGTGACATTGTTTAATGCGGTTTTACGACGGTTCATATCTTAACCTAACATTCGTACTTGTATTGAAAAACGCTCTATTACACTGTTTCGTTCACAATTACGATATTTGCATAACCTCACAGTTTTTCACCAACTTATTGCAGTACAGAACGCTGTATCTCGCTAAATGACATTGTTCTTTAAGGTTTCACGATGCTTGCATGCGCTTTAACGAGAATATCACAATATAGCAGTTTCGCACTTGTAACGGTAGAACACGCAGTATTTGGCTTGTTCATGCCGTTTTGTGTGCATTCACAACATTTCACCTATCGCAGTTTAATACTCGCAATAAAACAACACTATCTCGTTAGATGACGTCGTTTTTGGTAGTTTCACGACGCTACCTAGCTTAAACTAACCTAACCTAACCTAACCTTCGCACTTCTATCGTTAGAAAACGTTTTACTCGCAACTTTACAATGTTTTCTACTAGATTACGACGGTTTCATGCGCTTTCACATTAGATATCGTAGTTCCCGACTTGTAATGTTGAAAAACACTACATCTCACTAAGTGACATTGTTTAATGCGGTTTTACGACGGTTGATATGTCAACCTAACCTAACATTCGCACTTGTATCTAAAAACGCTCTATTACACTGTTTTGTTCACAATTACGATATTTGCATAACCTCACAGTTTTTCACCAACTTATTGCAGTACAGAACGCTGTATCTCGCTAAATGACATTGTTCTTTAAGGTTTCACGATGCTTGCATGCGCTTTAACGAGAATATCACAATATAGCAGTTTCGCACTTGTAACGGTAGAACACGCAGTATTTGGCTTGTTCATGCCGTTTTGTGTGCTTTCACAACATTTCACCTATCGCAGTTTAATACTCGCTATAAAACAACACTATCTCGTTAGATGACGTCGTTTTTGGTAGTTTCACGACGCTACCTAGCTTAAACTAACCTAACCTAACCTAACCTTCGCACTTCTATTGTTAGAAAACGTTTTACTCGCCACTTTACAATGTTTTCTACAAGATTACGACGGTTTCATGCGCTTTCACATTAGATATCGTAGTTCCCGACTTGTAATGTTGAAAAACACTACATCTCACTAAGTGACATTGTTTAATGCGGTTTTACGACGGTTGATATGTCAACCTAACCTAACATTCGCACTTGTATCTAAAGACGCTCAATTACACTGTTTCGTTCACAATTACGATATTTGCTTGACCTCACAGTTTCTCACCAACTTATTACAGTACAGAACGCTGTATCTCGCTAAATGACATCGTTCTTTAAGGTTTCACGATACTTGCATGCGCTTTACCGAGAATGTCACAACATAGCAGTTTCGCACTTGTAACGATACAACACGCAGCATTTGGCTTGTTCATGCCGTTTTGTGTGCTTTCACAACATTTTACCTATCGCAGTTTCGTACTCGCAATAAAACAACACTATCTCGTTAGATGACGTCGTTTTTGGTGATTTCACGACGCTACCTAGCTTAAACTAACATAACTCAACCTAACATAACCTTCGCACTTATATCGTTAGAAAACGTTTTACTCGCTACTTTACATTGCTTTCTACAACATTACGACGGTTTCAAGCGCTTTCACATTAGATATCGCAGTTCCCAACTTGTAAAGGTGAAAAACACTGCATCTCACTAGGTGACATTGTTTATTGCGGTTTTACGACGGTTCATACCTTAACCTAACCTAATATTCGTACTTGTATTGAAAAACGCTCTACTACACTGTTTCGTTCACAATTACGATATTTGCTTAACCTCACAGTTTTTCACCAACTTATTGCAGTACAGAACGCTGTATCTCGCTAAATGACATTGTTCTTTAAGGTTTCACGATGCTTGCATGCGCTTTAACGAGAATATCACAGTATAGCAGTTTCGCACTTGTAACGGTAGAACACGCAGTATTTGGCTTGTTCATGCCGTTTTGTGTGCATTCACAACATTTCACCTATCGCAGTTTAATACTCGCAATAAAACAACACTATCTCGTTAGATGACGTCGTTTTTGGTAGTTTCACGACGCTACCTAGCTTAAACTAACCTAACCTAACCTAACCTTCGCACTTCTATCGTTAGAAAACGTTTTACTCGCAACTTTACAATGTTCTCTACTAGATTACGACGGTTTCATGCGCTTTCACATTAGATATCGTAGTTCCCGACTTGTAATGTTGAAAAACACTACATCTCACTAAGTGACATTGTTTAATGCGGTTTTACGACGGTTGATATGTCAACCTAACCTAACATTCGCACTTGTATCTAAAGACGCTCAATTACACTGTTTCGTTCACAATTACGATATTTGCTTGACCTCACAGTTTCTCACCAACTTATTACAGTACAGAACGCTGTATCTCGCTAAATGACATCGTTCTTTAAGGTTTCACGATACTTGCATGCGCTTTACCGAGAATGTCACAACATAGCAGTTTCGCACTTGTAACGGTACAACACGCAGTATTTGGCTTGTTCATGCCGTTTTGTGTGCTTTCACAACATTTTACCTATCGCAGTTTTGTACTCGCATTAAAACAACACTATCTCGTTAGATGACGTTGTTTTTGGTGGTTTCACGACGCTACCTAGCTTAAACTAACATAACTCAACCTAACATAACCTTCGCACTTCTATCGTTAGAAAACGTTTTACTCGCAACTTTACAATGTTTTCTACTAGATTACGACGGTTTCATGCGCTTTCACATTAGATATCGTAGTTCCCGACTTGTAATGTTGAAAAACACTACATCTCACTGACATTGTTTAATGCGGTTTTACGACGGTTGATATGTCAACCTAACCTAACATTCGCACTTGTATCTAAAGACGCTCAATTACACTGTTTCGTTCACAATTACGATATTTGCTTGACCTCACAGTTTCTCACCAACTTATTACAGTACAGAACGCTGTATCTCGCTAAATGACATCGTTCTTTAAGGTTTCACGATACTTGCATGCGCTTTACCGAGAATGTCACAACATAGCAGTTTCGCACTTGTAACGGTACAACACGCAGTATTTGGCTTGTTCATGCCGTTTTGTGTGCTTTCACAACATTTTACCTATCGCAGTTTTGTACTCGCATTAAAACAACACTATCTCGTTAGATGACGTCGTTTTTGGTGGTTTCACGACGCTACCTAGCTTAAACTAACATAACTCAACCTAACATAACCTTCGCACTTCTATCGTTAGAAAACGTTTTACTCGCTACTTTACATTGCTTTCTACAACATTACGACGGTTTCAAGCGCTTTCACATTAGATATCGCAGTTCCCAACTTGTAAAGGTGAAAAACACTGCATCTCACTAAGTGACATTGTTTAATGCGGTTTTAGCGCGGTTCATATCTTAACCTAACCTAACCTAACCCAACCTAGCCGAACCCAACCTAACCTAACATAACCTAACCTAACCCAACCCAACCCAACCTAACCTAACCTAACCTAAACTAACCTAACCCAACCTAACCTAACCTAACCTAACCCAACCTAACCCAACCCAACCCAACATAACCTAACCTAAGCTAACCTAACCTAAGCTAACCAAACCTAACCTAACCTAACTTAACCTAACCTAACGTAACCTAACCTAACCTAACCTATTCTAACGTAACCTAACCTTACCTGACCTAACCTAACCTAACGTAACCTAACCTAACCTAACATAACGTAACCTCACCTAACCTAACCTAACCTAACGTAACCTAACCTAACCTAACCCAACCTAACCCAACCCAACCCAACCCAACAACACCCAACCCAACCTAACCTAACCTAACCTAACCTTACCTAACCTAACCAAATTATCCTTACTTAACCTAACCTAACCTAACGTAACCTAACCTAACCTAACCTAACGTAACCTAACCTAACCTAACGTAACCTAACCTAACCTAACCTAACCCAACCTAACCTAACCTAACCTAACCTAACCCAACTCAACCCAACCTAACCTAATCTAACCTAACCTAACCTAACCTAACCTAACCAAACCTAACCTAACCTAACCTAACCTAACCTAACGACGGTTGCAAGCGCTTTCACATTAAATATCGCAGTTCCCCACTTTTAATGGTGAAAAACACTGCATCTCAGTAATTGACATTGTTTAATGCGGTTTTACGACGGTACATATCTTAACCTAACCTAACATTCGCACTTGTATCTAAAAACGCTCTATTACACTGTTTTGTTCACAAATACGATATTTGCATAACCTCACAGTTTTTCACCAACTTATTGCAGTACAGAACGCTGTATCTCGCTAAATGACATTGTTCTTTAAGGTTTCACGATGCTTGCATGCGCTTTAACGAGAATATCACAATATAGCAGTTTCGCACTTGTAACGGTAGAACACGCAGTATTTGGCTTGTTCATGCCGTTTTGTGTGCTTTCACAACATTTCACCTATCGCAGTTTAATACTCGCTATAAAACAACACTATCTCGTTAGATGACGTCGTTTTTGGTAGTTTCACGACGCTACCTAGCTTAAACTAACCTAACCTAACCTAACCTTCGCACTTCTATTGTTAGAAAACGTTTTACTCGCCACTTTACAATGTTTTCTACAAGATTACGACGGTTTCATGCGCTTTCACATTAGATATCGTAGTTCCCGACTTGTAATGTTGAAAAACACTACATCTCACTAAGTGACATTGTTTAATGCGGTTTTACGACGGTTGATATGTCAACCTAACCTAACATTCGCACTTGTATCTAAAGACGCTCAATTTCACTGTTTCGTTCACAATTACGATATTTGCTTGACCTCACAGTTTCTCACCAACTTATTACAGTACAGAACGCTGTATCTCGCTAAATGACATCGTTCTTTAAGGTTTCACGATACTTGCATGCGCTTTACCGAGAATGTCACAACATAGCAGTTTCGCACTTGTAACGGTACAACACGCAGCATTTGGCTTGTTCATGCCGTTTTGTGTGCTTTCACAACATTATACCTATCGCAGTTTCGTACTCGCAATAAAACAACACTATCTCGTTAGATGACGTCGTTTTTGGTGGTTTCACGACGCTACCTAGCTTAAACTAACATAACTCAACCTAACATAACCTTCGCACTTCTATCGTTAGAAAACGTTTTACTCGCTACTTTACATTGCTTTCTACAACATTACGACGGTTTCAAGCGCTTTCACATTAGATATCGCAGTTCCCAACTTGTAAAGGTGAAAAACACTGCATCTCACTAAGTGACATTGTTTATTGCGGTTTTACGACGGTTCATACCTTAACCTAACCTAACATTCGTACTTGTATTGAAAAACGCTCTACTACACTGTTTCGTTCACAATTACGATATTTGCTTAACCTCACAGTTTTTCACCAACTTATTGCAGTACAGAACGCTGTATCTCGCTAAATGACATTGTTCTTTAAGGTTTCACGATGCTTGCATGCGCTTTAACGAGAATGTCACAATATAGCAGTTTCGCACTTGTAACGGTAGAACACGCAGTATTTGGCTTGTTCATGCCGTTTTGTGTGCATTCACAACATTTCACCTATCGCAGTTTAATACTCGCAATAAAACACTATCTCGTTAGATGACATCGTTTTTGGTGGTTTCACGACGCTACCTAGCTCAAACTAACCGAACCTTCGCACTTCTATCGTTAGAAAACGTTTTATTCGCTACTTTACAATGTTTTCTACAAGATTACGACGGTTTCATGCGCTTTCACATTAGATATCGCAGTTCCTGACTTGTAATGGTGAAAAACACAGCATCTCACTAAGTGACATTGTTTAATGCGGTTTTAGCGCGGTTCATATCTTAACCTAACCTAACCTTACCTAAACCAACCTAACCTAACCTAACCTAACCAAACCTTACCTAACATACCCTAACCTAACCTAACCTAACCAAACCTAACCTAACCTAACCTAACGTAACCTAACCTAACCTAACCTAACCTAACCTAACGACGTTTGCAAGCGCTTTCACATTAAATATCGCAGTTCCCGACTTGTAATGGTGAAAAACACTGCATCTCACTAAGTGACATTGTTTAATGCGGTTTTACGACGGTTCATATCTTAACCTAACCTAACATTCGCACTTGTATTAAAAAACGCTCTATTACACTGTTTCGTTCACAATTAGGATATTTGCACAACCTCACAGTTTTTCACCAACTTATTGCAGTACAGAACGCTGTATCTCGCTAAATGACATCGTTCTTCAAGGTTTCACGATGCTTGCATGCGCTTTACCGAGAATGTCACAACATAGCAGTTTCGCACTTGTAACGGTACAACACGCATTATTTGGCTTGTTCATGCCGTTTTGTGTGCTTTCACAACATTTTACCTATCGCAGTTTTGTACTCGCATTAAAACAACACTATCTCGTTAGATGACGTCGTTTTTGGTGGTTTCACGACGCTACCTAGCTTAAACTAACATAACTCAACCTAACATAACCTTCGCACTTCTATCGTTAGAAAACGGTTTACTCGCTACTTTACATTGCTTTCTACAACATTACGACGGTTTCAAGCGCTTTCACATTAGATATCGCAGTTCCCAACTTGTAAAGGTGAAAAACACTGCATCTCACTAAGTGACATTGTTTAATGCGGTTTTAGCGCGGTTCATATCTTAACCTAACCTAACCTAACCTAACCTAGCCTAACCCAACCTAACCTAACATAACCTAACCTAACCCAACCCAACCCAACCTAACCTAACCTAACCTAAACTAACCTAACCCAACCTAACCTAACCTAACCTAACCCAACCTAACCCAACCCAACCCAACCTAACCTAACCTAAGCTAACCTAACCTAAGCTAACCAAACCTAACCTAACCTAACTTAACCTAACCTAACGTAACCTAACCTAACCTAACCTATTCTAACGTAACCTAACCTTACCTGACCTAACCTAACCTAACGTAACCTAACCTAACCTAACATAACGTAACCTCACCTAACCTAACGTAACCTAACCTAACCTAACCCAACCTAACCCAACCCAACCCAACCCAACAACACCCAACCCAACCTAACCTAACCTAACCAAATTATCCTTACTTAACCTAACCTAACCTAACGTAACCTAACCTAACCTAACCTAACCTAACGTAACCTAACCTAACCTAACGTAACCTAACCTAACCTAACCTAACCCAACCTAACCTAACCTAACCTAACCTAACCCAACTCAACCCAACCTAACCTAATCTAACCTAACCTAACCTAACCTAACCTAACCAAACCTAACCTAACCTAACCTAACCTAACCTAACGACGGTTGCAAGCGCTTTCACATTAAATATCGCAGTTCCCCACTTTTAATGGTGAAAAACACTGCATCTCAGTAATTGACATTGTTTAATGCGGTTTTACGACGGTACATATCTTAACCTAACCTAACATTCGCACTTGTATCTAAAAACGCTCTATTACACTGTTTTGTTCACAATTACGATATTTGCATAACCTCACAGTTTTTCACCAACTTATTGCAGTACAGAACGCTGTATCTCGCTAAATGACATTGTTCTTTAAGGTTTCACGATGCTTGCATGCGCTTTAACGAGAATATCACAATATGGCAGTTTCGCACTTGTAACGGTAGAACACGCAGTATTTGGCTTGTTCATGCCGTTTTGTGTGCTTTCACAACATTTCACCTATCGCAGTTTAATACTCGCTATAAAACAACACTATCTCGTTAGATGACGTCGTTTTTGGTAGTTTCACGACGCTACCTAGCTTAAACTAACCTAACCTAACCTAACCTTCGCACTTCTATTGTTAGAAAACGTTTTACTCGCCACTTTACAATGTTTTCTACAAGATTACGACGGTTTCATGCGCTTTCACATTAGATATCGTAGTTCCCGACTTGTAATGTTGAAAAACACTACATCTCACTAAGTGACATTGTTTAATGCGGTTTTACGACGGTTGATATGTCAACCTAACCTAACATTCGCACTTGTATCTAAAGACGCTCAATTTCACTGTTTCGTTCACAATTACGATATTTGCTTGACCTCACAGTTTCTCACCAACTTATTACAGTACAGAACGCTGTATCTCGCTAAATGACATCGTTCTTTAAGGTTTCACGATACTTGCATGCGCTTTACCGAGAATGTCACAACATAGCAGTTTCGCACTTGTAACGGTACAACACGCAGCATTTGGCTTGTTCATGCCGTTTTGTGTGCTTTCACAACATTTTACCTATCGCAGTTTCGTACTCGCAATAAAACAACACTATCTCGTTAGATGACGTCGTTTTTGGTGGTTTCACGACGCTACCTAGCTTAAACTAACATAACTCAACCTAACATAACCTTCGCACTTCTATCGTTAGAAAACGTTTTACTCGCTACTTTACATTGCTTTCTACAACATTACGACGGTTTCAAGCGCTTTCACATTAGATATCGCAGTTCCCAACTTGTAAAGGTGAAAAACACTGCATCTCACTAAGTGACATTGTTTATTGCGGTTTTACGACGGTTCATACCTTAACCTAACCTAACATTCGTACTTGTATTGAAAAACGCTCTACTACACTGATTCGTTCACATTTACGATATTTGCTTAACCTCACAGTTTTTCACCAACTTATTGCAGTACAGAACGCTGTATCTCGCTAAATGACATTGTTCTTTAAGGTTTCACGATGCTTGCATGCGCTTTAACGAGAATGTCACAATATAGCAGTTTCGCACTTGTAACGGTAGAACACGCAGTATTTGGCTTGTTCATGCCGTTTTGTGTGCATTCACAACATTTCACCTATCGCAGTTTAATACTCGCAATAAAACAACAGTATCTCGTTAGATGACATCGTTTTTGGTGGTTTCACGACGCTACCTAGCTCAAACTAACCGAACCTTCGCACTTCTATCGTTAGAAAACGTTTTATTCGCTACTTTACAATGTTTTCTACAAGATTACGACGGTTTCATGCGCTTTCACATTAGATATCGCAGTTCCTGACTTGTAATGGTGAAAAACACAGCATCTCACTAAGTGACATTGTTTAATGCGGTTTTAGCGCGGTTCATATCTTAACCTAACCTAACCTTACCTAAACCAACCTAACCTAACCTAACCTAACCAAACCTTACCTAACATACCCTAACCTAACCTAACCTAACCAAACCTAACCTAACCTAACCTAACGTAACCTAACCTAACCTAACCTAACCTAACCTAACCTAACGACGTTTGCAAGCGCTTTCACATTAAATATCGCAGTTCCCGACTTGTTATGGTGAAAAACACTGCATCTCACTAAGTGACATTGTTTAATGCGGTTTTACGACGGTTCATATCTTAACCTAACCTAACATTCGCACTTGTATTAAAAAACGCTCTATTACACTGTTTCGTTCACAATTAGGATATTTGCACAACCTCACAGTTTTTCACCAACTTATTCAAGTACAGAACGCTGTATCTCGCTAAATGACATCGTTCTTCAAGGTTTCACGATGCTTGCATGCGCTTTAACGAGAATATCACAACATAGCAGTTTCGCACTTGTAACGATACAACACGCAGTATTTGGCTTGTTCATGCCGTTTTGTGTGCTTTCACAACATTTCACCTATCGCAGTTTCGTACTCGCAATAAAACAACACTATCTCGTTAGATGACGTTGTTTTTGGTAGTTTCACGACGCTACCTAGCTTAAACTAACATAACTCAACCTAACATGACCTTCGCACTTCTATCGTTAGAAAACGTTTTACTCGCTACTTTACATTGCTTTCTACAACATTACGACGGTTTCAAGCGCTTTCACATTAGATATCACAGTTCCCAACTTGTAAAGGTGAAAAACACTGCATCTCACTAAGTGACATTGTTTAATGCGGTTTTACGACGGTTCATACCTTAACCTAACCTAACCTAACCTAACCTAACCTTACCTAACCTAACCTAACCTAACCCAACCCAACCCAACCTAACCTAACCTAACCTAACCTAAACTAACCTAAGCCAACCTAACCTAACCTAACCTAACCTAACCTAACCCAACCTAACCCAACCCAACCCAACCTAACCTAACCTAAGCTAACCTAACCTAACCTAACCAAACCTAACCTAACCTAACTTTACCTAACCTAACGTAACCTAACCTAACCTATTCTAACGTAACCCAACCTTACCTGACCTAACCTAACCTAACGTAACCTAACCTAACCTAACATAACCTAACGTAACCTAACCTAACGTAACCTAACCTACCCTAACCCAACCTAACCCAACCCAACCCAACCCAACAACACCCAACCCAACCTAACCTAACCTAACCTTACCTAACCTAACCAAATTATCCTTACCTAACCTAACCTAACCTAACGTAACCTAACCTAACCTAACCTAACGTAACCTAACCTAACCTAACCTAACCTAACCTAACCTGACCTAACCCAACCTAACCCAACTCAACCCAACCTAACCTAATCTAAGCTAACCTAACCTAACCTAACCTAACGTAACCTAACCTAGCCTAACCTAACCTAACCTAACCTAACCTAACCTAACGACGTTTGCAAGCGCTTTCACATTAGATATCGCAGTTCCCGACTTGTAATGGTGAAAAACACTGCATCTCACTAAATGACATTGATTAATGCGGTTTTACGACGGTTCATATCTTAACCTAACCTAACATTCGCACTTGTATTAAAAAACGCTCTATTACACTGTTTCGTTCACAATTAGGATATTTGCATAACCTCACAGTTTTTCACCAACTTATTGCAGTACAGAACGCTGTATCTCGCTAAATGACATTGTTCTTTAAGGTTTCACGATGCTTGCATGCGCTTTAACGAGAATATCACAATATAGCAGTTTCGCACTTGTAACGGTAGAACACGCAGTATTTGGCTTGTTCATGCCGTTTTGTGTGCCTTCACAACATTTCACCTATCGCAGTTTAATACTCGCTATAAAGCAACACTATCTCGTTAGATGACGTCGTTTTTGGTAGTTTCACGACGCTACCTAGCTTAAACTAACCTAACCTAACCTAACCTTCGCACTTCTATCGTTAGAAAACGTTTTACTCGCCACTTTACAATGTTTTCTACAAGATTACGACGGTTTCATGCGCTTTCACATTAGATATCGTAGTTCCCGACTTGTAATGTTGAAAAACACTACATCTCACTAAGTGACATTGTTTAATGCAGTTTTACGACGGTTGATATGTCAACCTAACCTAACATTCGCACTTGTATCTAAAGACGCTCAATTACACTGTTTCGTTCACAATTACGATATTTGCTTGACCTCACAGTTTCTCACCAACTTATTACAGTACAGAACGCTGTATCTCGCTAAATGACATCGTTCTTCAAGGTTTCACGATACTTGCATGCGCTTTACCGAGAATGTCACAACATAGCAGTTTCGCACTTGTAACGGTACAACACGCAGTATTTGGCTTGTTCATGCCGTTTTGTGTGCTTTCACAACATTTTACCTATCGCAGTTTCCTACTCGCAATAAAACAACACTATCTCGTTAGATGACGTCGTTTTTGGTGGTTTCACGACGAGCTTAAACTAACATAACTCAACCTAACATAACCTTCGCACTTCTATCATTAGAAAACGTTTTATTCGCTACTTTACATTGCTTTCTACAACATCACGACGGTTTCAAGCGCTTTCACATTAGATATCGCAGTTCCCAACTTGTAAAGGTGAAAAACACTGCATCTCACTAAGTGACATTGTTTATTGCGGTTTTACGACGGTTCATACCTTAACCTAACCTAACATTCGTCAAGGTGGACGATTGGGCGAGTTGGTGATTCATGATCGACGTATGTAACTGCGCGGTAGTAAACACGGACGACAAGAAGATACAAGGACAAGCGCAGACTATCAACTTGTTTCCATATGATGGAAACAAGCTTCCAAAATCAAGTTGAGCGTCTGAAAGAAGCTGGCTACCCGGATTCGCTTCTCATTTCTGTGGCAGAAACAATAAAAAAGAAGAAAAAGCCCAGAAGCAGAGAGAGCACTAATGACAGAGACAAAAGCAAACGTGACAAAGTCGCGGTAATCCCTTACAAGCACCAGCTATCTCACAAGATAAAAAAGCTCGGACAGCGCATGGGCGTAAAGGTCGTTTTTTCGGCACCTTACAAGCTCTCTCAGCTAGCCAAAATGACATGTGTAAACAATAGGCCCAAACAAGCTTGCACTGTCAGGCATAAAACCCAGTTTGTCAGATGTGACATGAATGTAGTTTATAGAATTCCGCTATCTTGTGGTGCGTGTTACATCGGGCAGACTGGGAGATGCCTAAATGAGCGCCTGCGCGAGCACGCACGCAATGTGCGCACTGGCAATGAGGGTTTTTTAGCTCAGCACGTCAGTAGGTGTGGCTGCCTTGCGCAGTTCGAAAGCACGGTCGTAATGTTCAGGCACAAAGACGATCATACCCGTATGATTGTCGAAGCGGAAAAAATGGCACGGGAACCAGAACACTGCGTCAGCAAACCGTCGTTAGCTCTTTTAGATAAAGAGCTACGGTATCTGGCAAGTGGCGCACATGGTCCTTGAATCTGCTTTTGTCAAACGTTCACGTTTTGTCGATTGTTAAGTGCCAAGTCATCATTTTTTGTAGATTTTCGTGTTTTCTGTTTCTGGTTCAGTCATATATATGTGGTTTGTGAAAAATAAACCTTCAGTTGATAGTCTGCGCTTGTCCTTGTATCTTCTTGTCGTCCGTGTTTACTACCGCGCAGTTACATACGTCGATCATGAATCACCAACTCGCCCAATCGTCCACCTTGATTAGTTACATTTCTAGTTCTTCGGGCAGTGTTTCGTCCCTAACCCTTCTTCCGTCTATACTCATCACCCTCGTCGCACTGGCTACCTGCCGTGCCCGTGCTTTCGCGTTCCACATTCGACAGAAGCAGCTGCCTTCAGACGTGAAAGGATTATTCGGTGGCGTCAACCCCTCCAGCAGCCATGGTCTCCGGATTTGTAAGATTCTCAGATCAGAGTGGAATAGACAGGCCCGCCTGTATAGAGAAGCCCTGCAACTTCAGCTTCAACAGGAGGCCAGTCCCAGTATCAAAAGACGAAGAATGAAGGAGTTCACAGCATGCATCGAGCATACCACAGACACTCTGTGGGCAGGTGAACTCAGGAGGCTACGCTCTGGAATCGCGGCGAAGCAGCGCTTCAAAGGTGTTGTGCACACGTGTGGTGACGTAGTTCTTCCAGACTTCGTGCGGCGGACGTTGAGCTTAGGCCCCAAGTATGCCGTAGACAAGAAGTACACCGCACCGGATCTTCTGGCCATAGTGAGACGTGTTTCAAGCCTTGCTCCACAAGAAGACTGTAACAGGTGCGTGTCTGAAGGAGTTGATGTGCTGCAGCAAGTTAAGCCGTGCGCAAGTAGTCTTCCTTTAAGCAGGACAATTTCACATCTACGAGACAACGAACTGTGCGTGGTGCCTTCGGACAAGGAGGGAGGCTTCGCGGTCCTCAACAAAGACTTGTACCTGAAGAAAGCTGTAAGTGCGGTCACATCCGTCTTCCAAAAGTGCAGTGGTATTGACCTGGTTAAAGTCAAATCTAAGGCGAAAAAACTGTGCACGAAGCTTAACCTGTCTGAAATAGCAAGAAAGATAGAAAAAAGTGAGAAGTTGGCCCTAGAGATGTTTTTTTCGGCAAGGACACACAAAGTCGACGTGCCATTTCGTGTCATCGTTACAGAGAAGGGTTCTTGGCAAAACGCCTTAGGGATGTTTTTGCAGAAAAAGTTGAAACTTTTAGAGATTAATGATCCCTTTCTAGGCAGGAATTCAAGGGAGGTCACTGAATTCTTCAAAGAGTATTCTAACTACACTTTAAGTGCTTTTTCCATAGATATCAAAGATTTATATTATTCTCTCCCTCGTGACGCTTTGTATTCATGCATAGAAGAATGTGTTGATCTAATGGGCCACGTAACGTTCCAGAATGCAGCTGGTGTCAGTGTTAGCAGTTTTCTTGACCTGCTAGCTACCTATCTGACCTCTACCTATGTAGAATGGAACGGTGATGTTTATCAAAATAATGGCGTGTCAATAGGATCTTCGATTGCACCGATTCTGAGTGATTTGTTGCTTGCGAAGTTCGACAGGAACTTGAAAGAGCGGCTGTGTTGCCAGGAAGTTGTGAGGATTTTCAGGTTCGTCGACGACTACCTGGTGGTTTTTAAGTGTGAATCTGCTAGAGTAATGGGGTTGTCATCTGATGTCATTGAAGTTTTTAGTGACTGCTTGAGTCCACTCGTATATGACCCATGAACTCCCAGTGAACAACTCGATTCGCTTCCTAGACATGAGACTTTTGTTCAGCGTGAATCACGCATGCTGGATGTATGAGCCTCGCGCTATGAAACCGCTTTTGCCTTTTAAATCAGCGCATAGCAAATTGGTTAAGAGAGGCATAGTGAACTCCTGCTTCACTAATGCCCTGGACAGATCATGTTTCCATATGATGGAAACAAGCTTCCAAAATCAAGTTGAGCGTCTGAAAGAAGCTGGCTACCCGGATTCGCTTCTCATTTCTGTGGCAGAAACAATAAAAAAGAAGAAAAAGCCCAGAAGCAGAGAGAGCACTAATGACAGAGACAAAAGCAAACGTGACAAAGTCGCGGTAATCCCTTACAAGCACCAGCTATCTCACAAGATAAAAAAGCTCGGACAGCGCATGGGCGTAAAGGTCGTTTTTTCGGCACCTTACAAGCTCTCTCAGCTAGCCAAAATGACATGTGTAAACAATAGGCCCAAACAAGCTTGCACTGTCAGGCATAAAACCCAGTTTGTCAGATGTGACATGAATGTAGTTTATAGAATTCCGCTATCTTGTGGTGCGTGTTACATCGGGCAGACTGGGAGATGCCTAAATGAGCGCCTGCGCGAGCACGCACGCAATGTGCGCACTGGCAATGAGGGTTTTTTAGCTCAGCACGTCAGTAGGTGTGGCTGCCTTGCGCAGTTCGAAAGCACGGTCGTAATGTTCAGGCACAAAGACGATCATACCCGTATGATTGTCGAAGCGGAAAAAATGGCACGGGAACCAGAACACTGCGTCAGCAAACCGTCGTTAGCTCTTTTAGATAAAGAGCTACGGTATCTGGCAAGTGGCGCACATGGTCCTTGAATCTGCTTTTGTCAAACGTTCACGTTTTGTCGATTGTTAAGTGCCAAGTCATCATTTTTTGTAGATTTTCGTGTTTTCTGTTTCTGGTTCAGTCATATATATGTGGTTTGTGAAAAATAAACCTTCAGTTGATAGTCTGCGCTTGTCCTTGTATCTTCTTGTCGTCCGTGTTTACTACCGCGCAGTTACATACGTCTAACATTCGTACTTGTATTGAAAAACGCTCTACTACACTGTTTCGTTCACAATTACGATATTTGCTTAACCTCACAGTTTTTCACCAACCTATTGCAGTACAGAACGCTGTATCTCGCTAAATGACATTGTTCTTTAAGGTTTCACGATGCTTGCATGCGCTTTAACGAGAATGTCACAATATAGCAGTTTCGCACTTGTAACGGTAGAACACGCAGTATTTGGCTTGTTCATGCCGTTTTGTGTGCATTCACAACATTTCACCTATCGCAGTTTAATACTCGCAATAAAACAACACTATCTCGTTAGATGACATCGTTTTTGGTGGTTTCACGACGCTACCTAGCTCAAACTAACCGAACCTTCGCACTTCTATCGTTAGAAAACGTTTTATTCGCTACTTTACAATGTTTTCTACAAGATTACGACGGTTTCATGCGCTTTCACATTAGATATCGCAGTTCCTGACTTGTAATGGTGAAAAACACTGCATCTCACTAAGTGACATTGTTTATTGCGGTTTTACGACGGTTCATACCTTAACCTAACCTAACATTCGTCAAGGTGGACGATTGGGCGAGTTGGTGATTCATGATCGACGTATGTAACTGCGCGGTAGTAAACACGGACGACAAGAAGATACAAGGACAAGCGCAGACTATCAACTTGTTTCCATATGATGGAAACAAGCTTCCAAAATCAAGTTGAGCGTCTGAAAGAAGCTGGCTACCCGGATTCGCTTCTCATTTCTGTGGCAGAAACAATAAAAAAGAAGAAAAAGCCCAGAAGCAGAGAGAGCACTAATGACAGAGACAAAAGCAAACGTGACAAAGTCGCGGTAATCCCTTACAAGCACCAGCTATCTCACAAGATAAAAAAGCTCGGACAGCGCATGGGCGTAAAGGTCGTTTTTTCGGCACCTTACAAGCTCTCTCAGCTAGCCAAAATGACATGTGTAAACAATAGGCCCAAACAAGCTTGCACTGTCAGGCATAAAACCCAGTTTGTCAGATGTGACATGAATGTAGTTTATAGAATTCCGCTATCTTGTGGTGCGTGTTACATCGGGCAGACTGGGAGATGCCTAAATGAGCGCCTGCGCGAGCACGCACGCAATGTGCGCACTGGCAATGAGGGTTTTTTAGCTCAGCACGTCAGTAGGTGTGGCTGCCTTGCGCAGTTCGAAAGCACGGTCGTAATGTTCAGGCACAAAGACGATCATACCCGTATGATTGTCGAAGCGGAAAAAATGGCACGGGAACCAGAACACTGCGTCAGCAAACCGTCGTTAGCTCTTTTAGATAAAGAGCTACGGTATCTGGCAAGTGGCGCACATGGTCCTTGAATCTGCTTTTGTCAAACGTTCACGTTTTGTCGATTGTTAAGTGCCAAGTCATCATTTTTTGTAGATTTTCGTGTTTTCTGTTTCTGGTTCAGTCATATATATGTGGTTTGTGAAAAATAAACCTTCAGTTGATAGTCTGCGCTTGTCCTTGTATCTTCTTGTCGTCCGTGTTTACTACCGCGCAGTTACATACGTCGATCATGAATCACCAACTCGCCCAATCGTCCACCTTGATTAGTTACATTTCTAGTTCTTCGGGCAGTGTTTCGTCCCTAACCCTTCTTCCGTCTATACTCATCACCCTCGTCGCACTGGCTACCTGCCGTGCCCGTGCTTTCGCGTTCCACATTCGACAGAAGCAGCTGCCTTCAGACGTGAAAGGATTATTCGGTGGCGTCAACCCCTCCAGCAGCCATGGTCTCCGGATTTGTAAGATTCTCAGATCAGAGTGGAATAGACAGGCCCGCCTGTATAGAGAAGCCCTGCAACTTCAGCTTCAACAGGAGGCCAGTCCCAGTATCAAAAGACGAAGAATGAAGGAGTTCACAGCATGCATCGAGCATACCACAGACACTCTGTGGGCAGGTGAACTCAGGAGGCTACGCTCTGGAATCGCGGCGAAGCAGCGCTTCAAAGGTGTTGTGCACACGTGTGGTGACGTAGTTCTTCCAGACTTCGTGCGGCGGACGTTGAGCTTAGGCCCCAAGTATGCCGTAGACAAGAAGTACACCGCACCGGATCTTCTGGCCATAGTGAGACGTGTTTCAAGCCTTGCTCCACAAGAAGACTGTAACAGGTGCGTGTCTGAAGGAGTTGATGTGCTGCAGCAAGTTAAGCCGTGCGCAAGTAGTCTTCCTTTAAGCAGGACAATTTCACATCTACGAGACAACGAACTGTGCGTGGTGCCTTCGGACAAGGAGGGAGGCTTCGCGGTCCTCAACAAAGACTTGTACCTGAAGAAAGCTGTAAGTGCGGTCACATCCGTCTTCCAAAAGTGCAGTGGTATTGACCTGGTTAAAGTCAAATCTAAGGCGAAAAAACTGTGCACGAAGCTTAACCTGTCTGAAATAGCAAGAAAGATAGAAAAAAGTGAGAAGTTGGCCCTAGAGATGTTTTTTTCGGCAAGGACACACAAAGTCGACGTGCCATTTCGTGTCATCGTTACAGAGAAGGGTTCTTGGCAAAACGCCTTAGGGATGTTTTTGCAGAAAAAGTTGAAACTTTTAGAGATTAATGATCCCTTTCTAGGCAGGAATTCAAGGGAGGTCACTGAATTCTTCAAAGAGTATTCTAACTACACTTTAAGTGCTTTTTCCATAGATATCAAAGATTTATATTATTCTCTCCCTCGTGACGCTTTGTATTCATGCATAGAAGAATGTGTTGATCTAATGGGCCACGTAACGTTCCAGAATGCAGCTGGTGTCAGTGTTAGCAGTTTTCTTGACCTGCTAGCTACCTATCTGACCTCTACCTATGTAGAATGGAACGGTGATGTTTATCAAAATAATGGCGTGTCAATAGGATCTTCGATTGCACCGATTCTGAGTGATTTGTTGCTTGCGAAGTTCGACAGGAACTTGAAAGAGCGGCTGTGTTGCCAGGAAGTTGTGAGGATTTTCAGGTTCGTCGACGACTACCTGGTGGTTTTTAAGTGTGAATCTGCTAGAGTAATGGGGTTGTCATCTGATGTCATTGAAGTTTTTAGTGACTGCTTGAGTCCACTCGTATATGACCCATGAACTCCCAGTGAACAACTCGATTCGCTTCCTAGACATGAGACTTTTGTTCAGCGTGAATCACGCATGCTGGATGTATGAGCCTCGCGCTATGAAACCGCTTTTGCCTTTTAAATCAGCGCATAGCAAATTGGTTAAGAGAGGCATAGTGAACTCCTGCTTCACTAATGCCCTGGACAGATCATGTTTCCATATGATGGAAACAAGCTTCCAAAATCAAGTTGAGCGTCTGAAAGAAGCTGGCTACCCGGATTCGCTTCTCATTTCTGTGGCAGAAACAATAAAAAAGAAGAAAAAGCCCAGAAGCAGAGAGAGCACTAATGACAGAGACAAAAGCAAACGTGACAAAGTCGCGGTAATCCCTTACAAGCACCAGCTATCTCACAAGATAAAAAAGCTCGGACAGCGCATGGGCGTAAAGGTCGTTTTTTCGGCACCTTACAAGCTCTCTCAGCTAGCCAAAATGACATGTGTAAACAATAGGCCCAAACAAGCTTGCACTGTCAGGCATAAAACCCAGTTTGTCAGATGTGACATGAATGTAGTTTATAGAATTCCGCTATCTTGTGGTGCGTGTTACATCGGGCAGACTGGGAGATGCCTAAATGAGCGCCTGCGCGAGCACGCACGCAATGTGCGCACTGGCAATGAGGGTTTTTTAGCTCAGCACGTCAGTAGGTGTGGCTGCCTTGCGCAGTTCGAAAGCACGGTCGTAATGTTCAGGCACAAAGACGATCATACCCGTATGATTGTCGAAGCGGAAAAAATGGCACGGGAACCAGAACACTGCGTCAGCAAACCGTCGTTAGCTCTTTTAGATAAAGAGCTACGGTATCTGGCAAGTGGCGCACATGGTCCTTGAATCTGCTTTTGTCAAACGTTCACGTTTTGTCGATTGTTAAGTGCCAAGTCATCATTTTTTGTAGATTTTCGTGTTTTCTGTTTCTGGTTCAGTCATATATATGTGGTTTGTGAAAAATAAACCTTCAGTTGATAGTCTGCGCTTGTCCTTGTATCTTCTTGTCGTCCGTGTTTACTACCGCGCAGTTACATACGTCTAACATTCGTACTTGTATTGAAAAACGCTCTACTACACTGTTTCGTTCACAATTACGATATTTGCTTAACCTCACAGTTTTTCACCAACCTATTGCAGTACAGAACGCTGTATCTCGCTAAATGACATTGTTCTTTAAGGTTTCACGATGCTTGCATGCGCTTTAACGAGAATGTCACAATATAGCAGTTTCGCACTTGTAACGGTAGAACACGCAGTATTTGGCTTGTTCATGCCGTTTTGTGTGCATTCACAACATTTCACCTATCGCAGTTTAATACTCGCAATAAAACAACACTATCTCGTTAGATGACATCGTTTTTGGTGGTTTCACGACGCTACCTAGCTCAAACTAACCGAACCTTCGCACTTCTATCGTTAGAAAACGTTTTATTCGCTACTTTACAATGTTTTCTACAAGATTACGACGGTTTCATGCGCTTTCACATTAGATATCGCAGTTCCTGACTTGTAATGGTGAAAAACACAGCATCTCACTAAGTGACATTGTTTAATGCGGTTTTAGCGCGGTTCATATCTTAACCTAACCTAACCTTACCTAAAGCAACCTAACCTAACCTAACCTAACCAAACCTTACCTAACATACCCTAACCTAACCTAACCTAACCAAACCTAACCTAACCTAACCTAACGTAACCTAACCTAACCTAACCTAACCTAACCTAACCTAACGACGTTTGCAAGCGCTTTCACATTAAATATCGCAGTTCCCGACTTGTAATGGTGAAAAACACTGCATCTCACTAAGTGACATTGTTTAATGCGGTTTTACGACGGTTCATATCTTAACCTAACCTAACATTCGCACTTGTATTAAAAAACGCTCTATTACACTGTTTCGTTCACAATTAGGATATTTGCACAACCTCACAGTTTTTCACCAACTTATTGCAGTACAGAACGCTGTATCTCGCTAAATGACATCGTTCTTCAAGGTTTCACGATGCTTGCATGCGCTTTAACGAGAATATCACAACATAGCAGTTTCGCACTTGTAACGATACCACACGCAGTATTTGGCTTGTTCATGCCGTTTTGTGTGCTTTCACAACATTTCACCTATCGCAGTTTCGTACTCG
Source organism: Rhipicephalus microplus (assembly GCF_043290135.1). NCBI lineage: Eukaryota > Metazoa > Arthropoda > Arachnida > Ixodida > Ixodidae > Rhipicephalus > Rhipicephalus microplus. The sequence goes on along the minus strand of NW_027464624.1, from coordinate 1,052,955 downwards.
CAATAAAACAACACTATCTCGTTAGATGACGTTGTTTTTGGTAGTTTCACGACGCTACCTAGCTTAAACTAACATAACTCAACCTAACATGACCTTCGCACTTCTATCGTAAGAAAACGTTTTACTCGCTACTTTACATTGCTTTCTACAACATTACGACGGTTTCAAGCGCTTTCACATTAGATATCACAGTTCCCAACTTGTAAAGGTGAAAAACACTGCATCTCACTAAGTGACATTCTTTAATGCGGTTTTACGACGGTTCATACCTTAACCTAACCTAACCTAACCTAACCTAATCTAACCTAACCTAACCCAACCCAACCCAACCTAACCTAACCTAACCTAACCTAAACTAACCTAACCCAACCTAACCTAACCTAACCTAACCTAACCCAACCTAACCCAACCCAACCCAACCTAACCTAACCTAACCTAACCTAACCAAACCTAACCTAACCTAACTTTACCTAACCTAACGTAACCTAACCTAACCTATTCTAACGTAACCCAACCTTACCTGACCTAACCTAACCTAACGTAACCTAACCTAACCTAACATAACCTAACGTAACCTAACCTAACGTAACCTAACCTAACCTAACCCAACCTAACCCAACCCAACCCAACCCAACCCAACAACACCCAACCCAACCTAACCTAACCTAACCTTACCTAACCTAACCAAATTATCCTTACCTAACCTAACCTAACCTAACGTAACCTAACCTAACCTAACGTAACGTAACCTAACCTAACCTAACCTAACCTAACCTAACCTGACCTAACCCAACTTAACCCAACTCAACCCAACCTAACCTAATCTAACCTAACCTAACCTAACCTAACCTAACGTAACCTAACCTAGCCTAACCTAACCTAACCTAACCTAACCTAACCTAACGACGTTTGCAAGCGCTTTCACATTAGATATCGCAGTGCCCGACTTGTAATGGTGAAAAACACTGCATCTCACTAAATGACATTGATTAATGCGGTTTTACGACGGTTCATATCTTAACCTAACCTAACATTCGCACTTGTATTAAAAAACGCTCTATTACACTGTTTCGTTCACAATTAGGATATTTGCATAACCTCACAGTTTTTCACCAACTTATTGCAGTACAGAACGCTGTATCTCGCTAAATGACATTGTTCTTTAAGGTTTCACGATGCTTGCATGCGCTTTAACGAGAATATCACAATATAGCAGTTTCGCACTTGTAAAGGGTAGAACACGCAGTATTTGGCTTGTTCATGCCGTTTTGTGTGCTTTCACAACATTTCACCTATCGCAGTTTAATACTCGCTATAAAACAACACTATCTCGTTAGATGACGTCGTTTTTGGTAGTTTCACGACGCTACCTAGCTTAAACTAACCTAACCTAACCTAACCTTCGCACTTCTATTGTTAGAAAACGTTTTACTCGCCACTTTACAATGTTTTCTACAAGATTACGACGGTTTCATGCGCTTTCACATTAGATATCGTAGTTCCCGACTTGTAATGTTGAAAAACACTACATCTCACTAAGTGACATTGTTTAATGCGGTTTTACGACGGTTGATATGTCAACCTAACCTAACATTCGCACTTGTATCTAAAGACGCTCAATTTCACTGTTTCGTTCACAATTACGATATTTGCTTGACCTCACAGTTTCTCACCAACTTATTACAGTACAGAACGCTGTATCTCGCTAAATGACATCGTTCTTTAAGGTTTCACGATACTTGCATGCGCTTTACCGAGAATGTCACAACATAGCAGTTTCGCACTTGTAACGGTACAACACGCAGCATTTGGCTTGTTCATGCCGTTTTGTGTGCTTTCACAACATTTTACCTATCGCAGTTTCGTACTCGCAATAAAACAACACTATCTCGTTAGATGACGTCGTTTTTGGTGGTTTCACGACGCTACCTAGCTTAAACTAACATAACTCAACCTAACATAACCTTCGCACTTCTATCGTTAGAAAACGTTTTACTCGCTACTTTACATTGCTTTCTACAACATTACGACGGTTTCAAGCGCTTTCACATTAGATATCGCAGTTCCCAACTTGTAAAGGTGAAAAACACTGCATCTCACTAAGTGACATTGTTTATTGCGGTTTTACGACGGTTCATACCTTAACCTAACCTAACATTCGTACTTGTATTGAAAAACGCTCTACTACACTGTTTCGTTCACAATTACGATATTTGCTTAACCTCACAGTTTTTCACCAACTTATTGCAGTACAGAACGCTGTATCTCGCTAAATGACATTGTTCTTTAAGGTTTCACGATGCTTGCATGTGCTTTAACGAGAATGTCACAATATAGCAGTTTCGCACTTGTAACGGTAGAACACGCAGTATTTGGCTTGTTCATGCCGTTTTGTGTGCATTCACAACATTTCACCTATCGCAGTTTAACACTCGCAATAAAACAACACTATCTCGTTAGATGACATCGTTTTTGGTGGTTTCACGACGCTACCTAGCTCAAACTAACCGAACCTTCGCACTTCTATCGTTAGAAAACGTTTTATTCGCTACTTTACAATGTTTTCTACAAGATTACGACGGTTTCATGCGCTTTCACATTAGATATCGCAGTTCCTGACTTGTAATGGTGAAAAACACAGCATCTCACTAAGTGACATTGTTTAATGCGGTTTTAGCGCGGTTCATATCTTAACCTAACCTAACCTTACCTAAACCAACCTAACCTAACCAAACCTTACCTAACATACCCTAACCTAACCTAACCTAACCAAACCTAACCTAACCTAACCTAACGTAACCTAACCTAACCTAACCTAACCTAACCTAACGACGTTTGCAAGCGCTTTCACATTAAATATCGCAGTTCCCAACTTGTAAAGGTGAAAAACACTGCATCTCACTAAGTGACATTGTTTATTGCGGTTTTACGACGGTTCATACCTTAACCTAACCTAACATTCGCACTTGTATTAAAAAACGCTCTATTACACTGTTTCGTTCACAATTAGGATATTTGCACAACCTCATAGTTTTTCACCAACTTATTGCAGTACAGAACGCTGTATCTCGCTAAATGACATCGTTCTTCAAGGTTTCACGATGCTTGCATGCGCTTTACCGAGAATGTCACAACATAGCAGTTTCGCACTTGTAACGGTACAACACGCATTATTTGGCTTGTTCATGCCGTTTTGTGTGCTTTCACAACATTTTACCTATCGCAGTTTTGTACTCGCATTAAAACAACACTATCTCGTTAGATGACGTCGTTTTTGGTGGTTTCACGACGCTACCTAGCTTAAACTAACATAACTCAACCTAACATAACCTTCGCACTTCTATCGTTAGAAAACGGTTTACTCGCTACTTTACATTGCTTTCTACAACATTACGACGGTTTCAAGCGCTTTCACATTAGATATCGCAGTTCCCAACTTGTAAAGGTGAAAAACACTGCATCTCACTAAGTGACATTGTTTAATGCGGTTTTAGCGCGGTTCATATCTTAACCTAACCTAACCTAACCTAACCTAGCCTAACCCAACCTAACCTAACATAACCTAACCTAACCCAACCCAACCCAACCTAACCTAACCTAACCTAAACTAACCTAACCCAACCTAACCTAACCTAACCTAACCCAACCTAACCCAACCCAACCCAACCTAACCTAACCTAAGCTAACCTAACCTAAGCTAACCAAACCTAACCTAACCTAACTTAACCTAACCTAACGTAACCTAACCTAACCTAACCTATTCTAACGTAACCTAACCTTACCTGACCTAACCTAACCTAACGTAACCTAACCTAACCTAACATAACGTAACCTCACCTAACCTAACGTAACCTAACCTAACCTAACCCAACCTAACCCAACCCAACCCAACCCAACAACACCCAACCCAACCTAACCTAACCTAACCAAATTATCCTTACTTAACCTAACCTAACCTAACGTAACCTAACCTAACCTAACCTAACCTAACGTAACCTAACCTAACCTAACGTAACCTAACCTAACCTAACCTAACCCAACCTAACCTAACCTAACCTAACCTAACCCAACTCAACCCAACCTAACCTAATCTAACCTAACCTAACCTAACCTAACCTAACCAAACCTAACCTAACCTAACCTAACCTAACCTAACGACGGTTGCAAGCGCTTTCACATTAAATATCGCAGTTCCCCACTTTTAATGGTGAAAAACACTGCATCTCAGTAATTGACATTGTTTAATGCGGTTTTACGACGGTACATATCTTAACCTAACCTAACATTCGCACTTGTATCTAAAAACGCTCTATTACACTGTTTTGTTCACAATTACGATATTTGCATAACCTCACAGTTTTTCACCAACTTATTGCAGTACAGAACGCTGTATCTCGCTAAATGACATTGTTCTTTAAGGTTTCACGATGCTTGCATGCGCTTTAACGAGAATATCACAATATGGCAGTTTCGCACTTGTAACGGTAGAACACGCAGTATTTGGCTTGTTCATGCCGTTTTGTGTGCTTTCACAACATTTCACCTATCGCAGTTTAATACTCGCTATAAAACAACACTATCTCGTTAGATGACGTCGTTTTTGGTAGTTTCACGACGCTACCTAGCTTAAACTAACCTAACCTAACCTAACCTAACCTTCGCACTTCTATTGTTAGAAAACGTTTTACTCGCCACTTTACAATGTTTTCTACAAGATTACGACGGTTTCATGCGCTTTCACATTAGATATCGTAGTTCCCGACTTGTAATGTTGAAAAACACTACATCTCACTAAGTGACATTGTTTAATGCGGTTTTACGACGGTTGATATGTCAACCTAACCTAACATTCGCACTTGTATCTAAAGACGCTCAATTTCACTGTTTCGTTCACAATTACGATATTTGCTTGACCTCACAGTTTCTCACCAACTTATTACAGTACAGAACGCTGTATCTCGCTAAATGACATCGTTCTTTAAGGTTTCACGATACTTGCATGCGCTTTACCGAGAATGTCACAACATAGCAGTTTCGCACTTGTAACGGTACAACACGCAGCATTTGGCTTGTTCATGCCGTTTTGTGTGCTTTCACAACATTTTACCTATCGCAGTTTCGTACTCGCAATAAAACAACACTATCTCGTTAGATGACGTCGTTTTTGGTGGTTTCACGACGCTACCTAGCTTAAACTAACATAACTCAACCTAACATAACCTTCGCACTTCTATCGTTAGAAAACGTTTTACTCGCTACTTTACATTGCTTTCTACAACATTACGACGGTTTCAAGCGCTTTCACACTAGATATCGCAGTTCCCAACTTGTAAAGGTGAAAAACACTGCATCTCACTAAGTGACATTGTTTATTGCGGTTTTACGACGGTTCATACCTTAACCTAACCTAACATTCGTACTTGTATTGAAAAACGCTCTACTACACTGATTCGTTCACATTTACGATATTTGCTTAACCTCACAGTTTTTCACCAACTTATTGCAGTACAGAACGCTGTATCTCGCTAAATGACATTGTTCTTTAAGGTTTCACGATGCTTGCATGCGCTTTAACGAGAATGTCACAATATAGCAGTTTCGCACTTGTAACGGTAGAACACGCAGTATTTGGCTTGTTCATGCCGTTTTGTGTGCATTCACAACATTTCACCTATCGCAGTTTAATACTCGCAATAAAACAACACTATCTCGTTAGATGACATCGTTTTTGGTGGTTTCACGACGCTACCTAGCTCAAACTAACCGAACCTTCGCACTTCTATCGTTAGAAAACGTTTTATTCGCTACTTTACAATGTTTTCTACAAGATTACGACGGTTTCATGCGCTTTCACATTAGATATCGCAGTTCCTGACTTGTAATGGTGAAAAACACAGCATCTCACTAAGTGACATTGTTTAATGCGGTTTTAGCGCGGTTCATATCTTAACCTAACCTAACCTTACCTAAACCAACCTAACCTAACCTAACCTAACCAAACCTTACCTAACATACCCTAACCTAACCTAACCTAACCAAACCTAACCTAACCTAACCTAACGTAACCTAACCTAACCTAACCTAACCTAACCTAACCTAACGACGTTTGCAAGCGCTTTCACATTAAATATCGCAGTTCCCGACTTGTTATGGTGAAAAACACTGCATCTCACTAAGTGACATTGTTTAATGCGGTTTTACGACGGTTCATATCTTAACCTAACCTAACATTCGCACTTGTATTAAAAAACGCTCTATTACACTGTTTCGTTCACAATTAGGATATTTGCACAACCTCACAGTTTTTCACCAACTTATTCAAGTACAGAACGCTGTATCTCGCTAAATGACATCGTTCTTCAAGGTTTCACGATGCTTGCATGCGCTTTAACGAGAATATCACAACATAGCAGTTTCGCACTTGTAACGATACAACACGCAGTATTTGGCTTGTTCATGCCGTTTTGTGTGCTTTCACAACATTTCACCTATCGCAGTTTCGTACTCGCAATAAAACAACACTATCTCGTTAGATGACGTTGTTTTTGGTAGTTTCACGACGCTACCTAGCTTAAACTAACATAACTCAACCTAACATGACCTTCGCACTTCTATCGTTAGAAAACGTTTTACTCGCTACTTTACATTGCTTTCTACAACATTACGACGGTTTCAAGCGCTTTCACATTAGATATCACAGTTCCCAACTTGTAAAGGTGAAAAACACTGCATCTCACTAAGTGACATTGTTTAATGCGGTTTTACGACGGTTCATACCTTAACCTAACCTAACCTAACCTAACCTAACCTTACCTAACCTAACCTAACCTAACCCAACCCAACCCAACCTAACCTAACCTAACCTAACCTAAACTAGCCTAACCCAACCTAACCTAACATAACCTAACCTAACCTAACCCAACCCAACCCAACCTAACCTAACCTAACCTAAACTAACCTAACCCAACCTAACCTAACCTAACCTAACCCAACCTAACCCAACCCAACCCAACCTAACCTAACCTAAGCTAACCTAACCTAAGCTAACCAAACCTAACCTAACCTAACTTAACCTAACCTAACGTAACCTAACCTAACCTAACCTATTCTAACGTAACCTAACCTTACCTGACCTAACCTAACCTAACCTAACGTAACCTAACCTAACCTAACATAACGTAACCTCACCTAACCTAACCTAACCTAACGTAACCTAACCTAACCTAACCCAACCTAACCCAACCCAACCCAACCCAACAACACCCAACCCAACCTAACCTAACCTAACCAAATTATCCTTACTTAACCTAACCTAACCTAACGTAACCTAACCTAACCTAACCTAACCTAACCTAACGTAACCTAACCTAACCTAACGTAACCTAACCTAACCTAACCTAACCCAACCTAACCTAACCTAACCTAACCTAACCCAACTCAACCCAACCTAACCTAATCTAACCTAACCTAACCTAACCTAACCTAACCAAACCTAACCTAACCTAACCTAACCTAACCTAACGACGGTTGCAAGCGCTTTCACATTAAATATCGCAGTTCCCCACTTTTAATGGTGAAAAACACTGCATCTCAGTAATTGACATTGTTTAATGCGGTTTTACGACGGTACATATCTTAACCTAACCTAACATTCGCACTTGTATCTAAAAACGCTCTATTACACTGTTTTGTTCACAATTACGATATTTGCATAACCTCACAGTTTTTCACCAACTTATTGCAGTACAGAACGCTGTATCTCGCTAAATGACATTGTTCTTTAAGGTTTCACGATGCTTGCATGCGCTTTAACGAGAATATCACAATATGGCAGTTTCGCACTTGTAACGGTAGAACACGCAGTATTTGGCTTGTTCATGCCGTTTTGTGTGCTTTCACAACATTTCACCTATCGCAGTTTAATACTCGCTATAAAACAACACTATCTCGTTAGATGACGTCGTTTTTGGTAGTTTCACGACGCTACCTAGCTTAAACTAACCTAACCTAACCTAACCTTCGCACTTCTATTGTTAGAAAACGTTTTACTCGCCACTTTACAATGTTTTCTACAAGATTACGACGGTTTCATGCGCTTTCACATTAGATATCGTAGTTCCCGACTTGTAATGTTGAAAAACACTACATCTCACTAAGTGACATTGTTTAATGCGGTTTTACGACGGTTGATATGTCAACCTAACCTAACATTCGCACTTGTATCTAAAGACGCTCAATTTCACTGTTTCGTTCACAATTACGATATTTGCTTGACCTCACAGTTTCTCACCAACTTATTACAGTACAGAACGCTGTATCTCGCTAAATGACATCGTTCTTTAAGGTTTCACGATACTTGCATGCGCTTTACCGAGAATGTCACAACATAGCAGTTTCGCACTTGTAACGGTACAACACGCAGCATTTGGCTTGTTCATGCCGTTTTGTGTGCTTTCACAACATTTTACCTATCGCAGTTTCGTACTCGCAATAAAACAACACTATCTCGTTAGATGACGTCGTTTTTGGTGGTTTCACGACGCTACCTAGCTTAAACTAACATAACTCAACCTAACATAACCTTCGCACTTCTATCGTTAGAAAACGTTTTACTCGCTACTTTACATTGCTTTCTACAACATTACGACGGTTTCAAGCGCTTTCACATTAGATATCGCAGTTCCCAACTTGTAAAGGTGAAAAACACTGCATCTCACTAAGTGACATTGTTTATTGCGGTTTTACGACGGTTCATACCTTAACCTAACCTAACATTCGTACTTGTATTGAAAAACGCTCTACTACACTGATTCGTTCACATTTACGATATTTGCTTAACCTCACAGTTTTTCACCAACTTATTGCAGTACAGAACGCTGTATCTCGCTAAATGACATTGTTCTTTAAGGTTTCACGATGCTTGCATGCGCTTTAACGAGAATGTCACAATATAGCAGTTTCGCACTTGTAACGGTAGAACACGCAGTATTTGGCTTGTTCATGCCGTTTTGTGTGCATTCACAACATTTCACCTATCGCAGTTTAATACTCGCAATAAAACAACACTATCTCGTTAGATGACATCGTTTTTGGTGGTTTCACGACGCTACCTAGCTCAAACTAACCGAACCTTCGCACTTCTATCGTTAGAAAACGTTTTATTCGCTACTTTACAATGTTTTCTACAAGATTACGACGGTTTCATGCGCTTTCACATTAGATATCGCAGTTCCTGACTTGTAATGGTGAAAAACACAGCATCTCACTAAGTGACATTGTTTAATGCGGTTTTAGCGCGGTTCATATCTTAACCTAACCTAACCTTACCTAAACCAACCTAACCTAACCTAACCTAACCAAACCTTACCTAACATACCCTAACCTAACCTAACCTAACCAAACCTAACCTAACCTAACCTAACGTAACCTAACCTAACCTAACCTAACCTAACCTAACCTAACGACGTTTGCAAGCGCTTTCACATTAAATATCGCAGTTCCCGACTTGTTATGGTGAAAAACACTGCATCTCACTAAGTGACATTGTTTAATGCGGTTTTACGACGGTTCATATCTTAACCTAACCTAACATTCGCACTTGTATTAAAAAACGCTCTATTACACTGTTTCGTTCACAATTAGGATATTTGCACAACCTCACAGTTTTTCACCAACTTATTCAAGTACAGAACGCTGTATCTCGCTAAATGACATCGTTCTTCAAGGTTTCACGATGCTTGCATGCGCTTTAACGAGAATATCACAACATAGCAGTTTCGCACTTGTAACGATACAACACGCAGTATTTGGCTTGTTCATGCCGTTTTGTGTGCTTTCACAACATTTCACCTATCGCAGTTTCGTACTCGCAATAAAACAACACTATCTCGTTAGATGACGTTGTTTTTGGTAGTTTCACGACGCTACCTAGCTTAAACTAACATAACTCAACCTAACATGACCTTCGCACTTCTATCGTTAGAAAACGTTTTACTCGCTACTTTACATAGCTTTCTACAACATTACGACGGTTTCAAGCGCTTTCACATTAGATATCACAGTTCCCAACTTGTAAAGGTGAAAAACAATGCATCTCACTAAGTGACATTGTTTAATGCGGTTTTACGACGGTTCATACCTTAACCTAACCTAACCTAACCTAACCTAACCTTACCTAACCTAACCTAACCTAACCCAACCCAACCCAACCTAACCTAACCTAACCTAACCTAAACTAACCTAAGCCAACCTAACCTAACCTAACCTAACCTAACCTAACCCAACCTAACCCAACCCAACCCAACCTAACCTAACCTAAGCTAACCTAACCAAACCTAACCTAACCTAACTTTACCTAACCTAACGTAACCTAACCTAACCTATTCTAACGTAACCCAACCTTACCTGACCTAACCTAACCTAACGTAACCTAACCTAACCTAACATAACCTAACGTAACCTAACCTAACGTAACCTAACCTACCCTAACCCAACCTAACCCAACCCAACCCAACCCAACAACACCCAACCCAACCTAACCTAACCTAACCTTACCTAACCTAACCAAATTATCCTTACCTAACCTAACCTAACCTAACGTAACCTAACCTAACCTAACCTAACGTAACCTAACCTAACCTAACCTAACCTAACCTAACCTGACCTAACCCAACCTAACCCAACTCAACCCAACCTAACCTAATCTAAGCTAACCTAACCTAACCTAACCTAACGTAACCTAACCTAGCCTAACCTAACCTAACCTAACCTAACCTAACCTAACGACGTTTGCAAGCGCTTTCACATTAGATATCGCAGTTCCCGACTTGTAATGGTGAAAAACACTGCATCTCACTAAATGACATTGATTAATGCGGTTTTACGACGGTTCATATCTTAACCTAACCTAACATTCGCACTTGTATTAAAAAACGCTCTATTACACTGTTTCGTTCACAATTAGGATATTTGCATAACCTCACAGTTTTTCACCAACTTATTGCAGTACAGAACGCTGTATCTCGCTAAATGACATTGTTCTTTAAGGTTTCACGATGCTTGCATGCGCTTTAACGAGAATATCACAATATAGCAGTTTCGCACTTGTAACGGTAGAACACGCAGTATTTGGCTTGTTCATGCCGTTTTGTGTGCCTTCACAACATTTCACCTATCGCAGTTTAATACTCGCTATAAAACAACACTATCTCGTTAGATGACGTCGTTTTTGGTAGTTTCACGACGCTACCTAGCTTAAACTAACCTAACCTAACCTAACCTTCGCACTTCTATCGTTAGAAAACGTTTTACTCGCCACTTTACAATGTTTTCTACAAGATTACGACGGTTTCATGCGCTTTCACATTAGATATCGTAGTTCCCGACTTGTAATGTTGAAAAACACTACATCTCACTAAGTGACATTGTTTAATGCAGTTTTACGACGGTTGATATGTCAACCTAACCTAACATTCGCACTTGTATCTAAAGACGCTCAATTACACTGTTTCGTTCACAATTACGATATTTGCTTGACCTCACAGTTTCTCACCAACTTATTACAGTACAGAACGCTGTATCTCGCTAAATGACATCGTTCTTCAAGGTTTCACGATACTTGCATGCGCTTTACCGAGAATGTCACAACATAGCAGTTTCGCACTTGTAACGGTACAACACGCAGTATTTGGCTTGTTCATGCCGTTTTGTGTGCTTTCACAACATTTTACCTATCGCAGTTTCGTACTCGCAATAAAACAACACTATCTCGTTAGATGACGTCGTTTTTGGTGGTTTCACGACGAGCTTAAACTAACATAACTCAACCTAACATAACCTTCGCACTTCTATCATTAGAAAACGTTTTATTCGCTACTTTACATTGCTTTCTACAACATCACGACGGTTTCAAGCGCTTTCACATTAGATATCGCAGTTCCCAACTTGTAAAGGTGAAAAACACTGCATCTCACTAAGTGACATTGTTTATTGCGGTTTTACGACGGTTCATACCTTAACCTAACCTAACATTCGTACTTGTATTGAAAAACGCTCTACTACACTGTTTCGTTCACAATTACGATATTTGCTTAACCTCACAGTTTTTCACCAACCTATTGCAGTACAGAACGCTGTATCTCGCTAAATGACATTGTTCTTTAAGGTTTCACGATGCTTGCATGCGCTTTAACGAGAATGTCACAATATAGCAGTTTCGCACTTGTAACGGTAGAACACGCAGTATTTGGCTTGTTCATGCCGTTTTGTGTGCATTCACAACATTTCACCTATCGCAGTTTAATACTCGCAATAAAACAACACTATCTCGTTAGATGACATCGTTTTTGGTGGTTTCACGACGCTACCTAGCTCAAACTAACCGAACCTTCGCACTTCTATCGTTAGAAAACGTTTTATTCGCTACTTTACAATGTTTTCTACAAGATTACGACGGTTTCATGCGCTTTCACATTAGATATCGCAGTTCCTGACTTGTAATGGTGAAAAACACAGCATCTCACTAAGTGACATTGTTTAATGCGGTTTTAGCGCGGTTCATATCTTAACCTAACCTAACCTTACCTAAAGCAACCTAACCTAACCTAACCTAACCAAACCTTACCTAACATACCCTAACCTAACCTAACCTAACCAAACCTAACCTAACCTAACCTAACGTAACCTAACCTAACCTAACCTAACCTAACGACGTTTGCAAGCGCTTTCACATTAAATATCGCAGTTCCCGACTTGTAATGGTGAAAAACACTGCATCTCACTAAGTGACATTGTTTAATGCGGTTTTACGACGGTTCATATCTTAACCTAACCTAACATTCGCACTTGTATTAAAAAACGCTCTATTACACTGTTTCGTTCACAATTAGGATATTTGCACAACCTCACAGTTTTTCACCAACTTATTGCAGTACAGAAGGCTGTATCTCGCTAAATGACATCGTTCTTCAAGGTTTCACGATGCTTGCATGCGCTTTAACGAGAATATCACAACATAGCAGTTTCGCACTTGTAACGATACCACACGCAGTATTTGGCTTGTTCATGCCGTTTTGTGTGCTTTCACAACATTTCACCTATCGCAGTTTCGTACTCGCAATAAAACAACACTATCTCGTTAGATGACGTTGTTTTTGGTAGTTTCACGACGCTACCTAGCTTAAACTAACATAACTCAACCTAACATGACCTTCGCACTTCTATCGTAAGAAAACGTTTTACTCGCTACTTTACATTGCTTTCTACAACATTACGACGGTTTCAAGCGCTTTCACATTAGATATCACAGTTCCCAACTTGTAAAGGTGAAAAACACTGCATCTCACTAAGTGACATTGTTTAATGCGGTTTTACGACGGTTCATACCTTAACCTAACCTAACCTAACCTAACCTAATCTAACCTAACCTAACCCAACCCAACCCAACCTAACCTAACCTAACCTAACCTAAACTAACCTAACCCAACCTAACCTAACCTAACCTAACCTAACCCAACCTAACCCAACCCAACCCAACCTAACCTAACCTAAGCTAACCTAACCTAACCTAACCAAACCTAACCTAACCTAACTTTACCTAACCTAACGTAACCTAACCTAACCTATTCTAACGTAACCCAACCTTACCTGACCTAACCTAACCTAACGTAACCTAACCTAACCTAACATAACCTAACGTAACCTAACCTAACGTAACCTAACCTAACCTAACCCAACCCAACCCAACCCAACCCAACAACACCCAACCCAACCTAACCTAACCTAACCTTACCTAACCTAACCAAATTATCCTTACCTAACCTAACCTAACCTAACGTAACCTAACCTAACCTAACGTAACGTAACCTAACCTAACCTAACCTAACCTAACCTGACCTAACCCAACTTAACCCAACTCAACCCAACCTAACCTAATCTAACCTAACCTAACCTAACCTAACCTAACGTAACCTAACCTAGCCTAACCTAACCTAACCTAACCTAACCTAACCTAACGACGTTTGCAAGCGCTTTCACATTAGATATCGCAGTGCCCGACTTGTAATGGTGAAAAACACTGCATCTCACTAAATGACATTGATTAATGCGGTTTTACGACGGTTCATATCTTAACCTAACCTAACATTCGCACTTGTATTAAAAAACGCTCTATTACACTGTTTCGTTCACAATTAGGATATTTGCATAACCTCACAGTTTTTCACCAACTTATTGCAGTACAGAACGCTGTATCTCGCTAAATGACATTGTTCTTTAAGGTTTCACGATGCTTGCATGCGCTTTAACGAGAATATCACAATATAGCAGTTTCGCACTTGTAACGGTAGAACACGCAGTATTTGGCTTGTTCATGCCGTTTTGTGTGCATTCACAACATTTCACCTATCGCAGTTTAATACTCGCAATAAAACAACACTATCTCGTTAGATGACGTCGTTTTTGGTAGTTTCACGACGCTACCTAGCTTAAACTAACCTAACCTAACTTAACCTTCGCACTTCTATCGTTAGAAAACGTTTTACTCGCAACTTTACAATGTTTTCTACTAGATTACGACGGTTTCATGCGCTTTCACATTAGATATCGTAGTTCCCGACTTGTAATGTTGAAAAACACTACATCTCACTAAGTGACATTGTTTAATGCGGTTTTACGACGGTTGATATGTCAACCTAACCTAACATTCGCACTTGTATCTAAAGACGCTCAATTACACTGTTTCGTTCACAATTACGATATTTGCTTGACCTCACAGTTTCTCACCAACTTATTACAGTACAGAACGCTGTATCTCGCTAAATGACATCGTTCTTTAAGGTTTCACGATACTTGCATGCGCTTTACCGAGAATGTCACAACATAGCAGTTTCGCACTTGTAACGGTACAACACGCAGTATTTGGCTTGTTCATGCCGTTTTGTGTGCTTTCACAACATTTTACCTATCGCAGTTTTGTACTCGCATTAAAACAACACTATCTCGTTAGATGACGTCGTTTTTGGTGGTTTCACGACGCTACCTAGCTTAAACTAACATAACTCAACCTAACATAACCTTCGCACTTCTATCGTTAGAAAACGTTTTACTCGCTACTTTACATTGCTTTCTACAACATTACGACGGTTTCAAGCGCTTTCACATTAGATATCGCAGTTCCCAACTTGTAAAGGTGAAAAACACTGCATCTTACTAAGTGACATTGTTTAATGCGGTTTTAGCGCGGTTCATATCTTAACCTAACCTAACCTAACCTAACCTAGCCTAACCCAACCTAACCTAACATAACCTAACCTAACCCAACCCAACCCAACCTAACCTAACCTAACCTAAACTAACCTAACCCAACCTAACCTAACCTAACCTAACCCAACCTAACCCAACCCAACCCAACCTAACCTAACCTAAGCTAACCTAACCTAAGCTAACCAAACCTAACCTAACCTAACTTAACCTAACCTAACGTAACCTAACCTAACCTAACCTATTCTAACGTAACCTAACCTTACCTGACCTAACCTAACCTAACGTAACCTAACCTAACCTAACATAACGTAACCTCACCTAACCTAACCTAACCTAACGTAACCTAACCTAACCTAACCCAACCTAACCCAACCCAACCCAACCCAACCCAACCCAACAACACCCAACCCAACCTAACCTAACCTAACCTAACCTTACCTAACCTAACCAAATTATCCTTACTTAACCTAACCTAACCTAACGTAACCTAACCTAACCTAACGTAACCTAACCTAACCTAACGTAACCTAACCTAACCTAACCTAACCTAACCCAACCTAACCTAACCTAACCTAACCTAACCCAACTCAACCCAACCTAACCTAATCTAACCTAACCTAACCTAACCTAACCTAACCTAACCTAACCTAACCTAACGACGGTTGCAAGCGCTTTCACATTAAATATCGCAGTTCCCCACTTTTAATGGTGAAAAACACTGCATCTCAGTAATTGACATTGTTTAATGCGGTTTTACGACGGTACATATCTTAACCTAACCTAACATTCGCACTTGTATCTAAAAACGCTCTATTACACTGTTTTGTTCACAATTACGATATTTGCATAACCTCACAGTTTTTCACCAACTTATTGCAGTACAGAACGCTGTATCTCGCTAAATGACATTGTTCTTTGAGGTTTCACGATGCTTGCATGCGCTTTAACGAGAATATCACAATATAGCAGTTTCGCACTTGTAACGGTAGAACACGCAGTATTTGGCTTGTTCATGCCGTTTTGTGTGCTTTCACAACAATTCACCTATCGCAGTTTAATACTCGCTATAAAACAACACTATCTCGTTAGATGACGTCGTTTTTGGTAGTTTCACGACGCTACCTAGCTTAAACTAACCTAACCTAACCTAACCTTCGCACTTCTATTGTTAGAAAACGTTTTACTCGCCACTTTACAATGTTTTCTACAAGATTACGACGGTTTCATGCGCTTTCACATTAGATATCGTAGTTCCCGACTTGTAATGTTGAAAAACACTACAGCTCACTAAGTGACATTGTTTAATGCGGTTTTACGACGGTTGATATGTCAACCTAACCTAACATTCGCACTTGTATCTAAAGACGCTCAATTACACTGTTTCGTTCACAATTACGATATTTGCTTGACCTCACAGTTTCTAACCAACTTATTACAGTACAGAACGCTGTATCTCGCTAAATGACATCGTTCTTTAAGGTTTCACGATACTTGCATGCGCTTTACCGAGAATGTCACAACATAGCAGTTTCGCACTTGTAACGGTACAACACGCAGCATTTGGCTTGTTCATGCCGTTTTGTGTGCTTTCACAACATTTTACCTATCGCAGTTTCGTACTCGCAATAAAACAACACTATCTCGTTAGATGACGTCGTTTTTGGTGGTTTCACGACGCTACCTAGCTTAAACTAACATAACTCAACCTAACATAACCTTCGCACTTCTATCGTTAGAAAACGTTTTACTCGCTACTTTACATTGCTTTCTACAACATTACGACGGTTTCAAGCGCTTTCACATTAGATATCGCAGTTCCCAACTTGTAAAGGTGAAAAACACTGCATCTCACTAAGTGACATTGTTTATTGCGGTTTTACGACGGTTCATACCTTAACCTAACCTAACATTCGTACTTGTATTGAAAAACGCTCTACTACACTGTTTCGTTCACAATTACGATATTTGCTTAACCTCACAGTTTTTCACCAACTTATTGCAGTACAGAACGCTGTATCTCGCTAAATGACATTGTTTTTAAGGTTTCACGATGCTTGCATGCGCTTTAACGAGAATGTCAATATATAGCAGTTTCGCACTTGTAACGGTAGAACACGCAGTATTTGGCTTGTTCATGCCGTTTTGTGTGCATTCACAACATTTCACCTATCGCAGTTTAATACTCGCAATAAAACAACACTATCTCGTTAGATGACATCGTTTTTGGTGGTTTCACGACGCTACCTAGCTCAAACTAACCGAACCTTCGCACTTCTATCGTTAGAAAACGTTTTATTCGCTACTTTACAATGTTTTCTACAAGATTACGACGGTTTCATGCGCTTTCACATTAGATATCGCAGTTCCTGACTTGTAATGGTGAAAAACACAGCATCTCACTAAGTGACATTGTTTAATGCGGTTTTAGCGCGGTTCATATCTTAACCTAACCTAACCTTACCTAAACCAACCTAACCTAACCTAACCAAACCTTACCTAACATACCCTAACCTAACCTAACCTAACCTAACCTAACCAAACCTAACCTAACCTAACGTAACCTAACCTAACCTAACCTAACCTAACCTAACGACGTTTGCAAGCGCTTTCACATTAGATATCGCAGTTCCCGACTTGTAATGGTGAAAAACACTGCATCTCACTAAGTGACATTGTTTAATGCGGTTTTACGACGGTTCATATCTTAACCTAACCTAACATTCGCACTTGTATTAAAAAACGCTCTATTACACTGTTCCGTTCACAATTAGGATATTTGCACAACCTCACAGTTTTTCACCAACTTATTGCAGTACAGAACGCTGTATCTCGCTAAATGACATCGTTCTTCAAGGTTTCACGATGCTTGCATGCGCTTTAACGAGAATATCACAACATAGCAGTTTCGCACTTGTAACGATACAACACGCAGTATTTGGCTTGTTCATGCCGTTTTGTGTGCTTTCACAACATTTCACCTATCGCAGTTTCGTACTCGCAATAAAACAACACTATCTCGTTAGATGACGTTGTTTTTGGTAGTTTCACGACGCTACCTAGCTTAAACTAACATAACTCAACCTAACATGACCTTCGCACTTCTATCGTTAGAAAACGTTTTACTCGCTACTTTACATTGCTTTCTACAACATTACGACGGTTTCAAGCGCTTTCACATTAGATATCACAGTTCCCAACTTGTAAAGGTGAAAAACACTGCATCTCACTAAGTGACATTGTTTAATGCGGTTTTACGACGGTTCATACCTTAACCTAACCTAACCTAACCTAACCATACCTAACCTAACCTAACCTAACCCAACCCAACCCAACCTAACCTAACCTAACCTAACCTAAACTAACCTAACCCAACCTAACCTAACCTAACCTAACCTAACCCAACCTAACCCAACCCAACCCAACCTAACCTAACCTAAGCTAACCTAACCTAACCTAACCAAACCTAACCTAACCTAACTTTACCTAACCTAACGTAACCTAACCTATTCTAACGTAACCCAACCTTACCTGACCTAACCTAACCTAACGTAACCTAACCTAACCTAACATAACCTAACGTAACCTAACCTAACATAACCTAACCTAACCTAACCCAACCTAACCCAACCCAACCCAACCCAACAACACCTAACCCAACCTAACCTAACCTAACCTAACCTTACCTAACCTAACCAAATTATCCTTACCTAACCTAACCTAACCTAACGTAACCTAACCTAACCTAACCTAACGTAACCTAACCTAACCTAACCTAACCTAACCTAACCTAACCTGACCTAACCCAACCTAACCCAACTCAACCCAACCTAACCTAATCTAACCTAACCTAACCTAACCTAACCTAACCTAACCTAACCTAACGACGTTTGCAAGCGCTTTCACATTAGATATCGCAGTTCCCGACTTGTAATGGTGAAAAACACTGCATCTCACTAAATGACATTGATTAATGCGGTTTTACGACGGTTCATAACTTAACCTAACCTAACATTCGCACTTGTATTAAAAAACGCTCTATTACACTGTTTCGTTCACAATTAGGATATTTGCATAACCTCACAGTTTTTCACCAACTTATTGCAGTACAGAACGCTGTATCTCGCTAAATGACATTGTTCTTTAAGGTTTCACGATGCTTGCATGCGCTTTACCGAGAATATCACAATATAGCAGTTTCGCACTTGTAACGGTAGAACACGCAGTATTTGGCTTGTTCATGCCGTTTTGTGTGCTTTCACAACATTTCACCTATCGCAGTTTAATACTCGCTATAAAACAACACTATCTCGTTAGATGACGTCGTTTTTGGTAGTTTCACGACGCTACCTAGCTTAAACTAACCTAACCTAACCTAACCTTCGCACTTCTATCGTTAGAAAACGTTTTACTCGCCACTTTACAATGTTTTCTACAAGATTACGACGGTTTCATGCGCTTTCACATTAGATATCGTAGTTCCCGACTTGTAATGTTGAAAAACACTACAGCTCACTAAGTGACATTGTTTAATGCGGTTTTACGACGGTTGATATGTCAACCTAACCTAACATTCGCACTTGTATCTAAAGACGCTCAATTACACTGTTTCGTTCACAATTACGATATTTGCTTGACCTCACAGTTTCTCACCAACTTATTACAGTACAGAACGCTGTATCCCGCTAAATGACATCGTTCTTTAGGGTTTCACGATACTTGCATGCGCTTTACCGAGAATGTCACAACATAGCAGTTTCGCACTTGTAACGGTACAACACGCAGTATTTGGCTTGTTCATGCTGTTTTGTGTGCTTTCACAACATTTTACCTATCGCAGTTTCGTACTCGCAATAAAACAACACTATCTTGTTAGATGACGTCGTTTTTGGTGGTTTCACGACGCTACCTAGCTTAAACTAACATAACTCAACCTAACATAACCTTCGCACTTCTATCATTAGAAAACGTTTTACTCGCTACTTTACATTGCTTTCTACAACATCACGACGGTTTCAAGCGCTTTCACATTAGATATCGCAGTTCCCAACTTGTAAAGGTGAAAAACACTGCATCTCACTAAGTGACATCGTTTATTGCGGTTTTACGACGGTTCATACCTTAACCTAACGTAACCTAACCTAACCTAACCCAACCTAACCTAACATAACCTAACCTAACCTAACCTAACCAAACCTAACCTAACCTAACCTAACCTAACCTAACCTAACCTAACCTAACCTAACGACGTTTGCAAGCGCTTTCACATTAGATATCGCAGTTCCCAACTTGTAATGGTGAAAAACACTGCATCTCACTAAGTGACATTGTTTAATGCGGTTTTACGACGGTTCATATCTTAACCTAACCTAACATTCGTACTTGTATTGAAAAACGCTCTATTACACTGTTTCGTTCACAATTACGATATTTGCATAACCTCACAGTTTTTCACCAACTTATTGCAGTACAGAACGCTGTATCTCGCTAAATGACATTGTTCTTTAAGGTTTCACGATGCTTGCATGCGCTTTAACGAGAATATCACAATATAGCAGTTTCGCACTTGTAACGGTAGAACACGCAGTATTTGGCTTGTTCATGCCGTTTTGTGTGCATTCACAACATTTCACCTATCGCAGTTTAATACTCGCAATAAAACAACACTATCACGTTAGATGACGTCGTTTTTGGTAGTTTCACGACGCTACCTAGCTTAAACTAACCTAACCTAACCTAACCTTCGCACTTCTATCGTTAGAAAACGTTTTACTCGCAACTTTACAATGTTTTCTACTAGATTACGACGGTTTCATGCGCTTTCACATTAGATATCGTAGTTCCCGACTTGTAATGTTGAAAAACACTACATCTCACTAAGTGACATTGTTTAATGCGGTTTTACGACGGTTGATATGTCAACCTAACCTAACATTCGCACTTGTATCTAAAGACGCTCAATTACACTGTTTCGTTCACAATTACGATATTTGCTTGACCTCACAGTTTCTCACCAACTTATTACAGTACAGAACGCTGTATCTCGCTAAATGACATCGTTCTTTAAGGTTTCACGATACTTGCATGCGCTTTACCGAGAATGTCACAACATAGCAGTTTCGCACTTGTAACGGTACAACACGCAGTATTTGGCTTGTTCATGCCGTTTTGTGTGCTTTCACAACATTTTACCTATCGCAGTTTTGTACTCGCATTAAAACAACACTATCTCGTTAGATGACGTCGTTTTTGGTGGTTTCACGACGCTACCTAGCTTAAACTAACATAACTCAACCTAACATAACCTTCGCACTTCTATCGTTAGAAAACGTTTTACTCGCTACTTTACATTGCTTTCTACAACATTACGACGGTTTCAAGCGCTTTCACATTAGATATCGCAGTTCCCAACTTGTAAAGGTGAAAAACACTGCATCTCACTAAGTGACATTGTTTAATGCGGTTTTAGCGCGGTTCATATCTTAACCTAACCTAACCTAACCTAACCTAGCCTAACCCAACCTAACCTAACATAACCTAACCTAACCTAACCTAACCAAACCTAACCTAACGTAACCTAACCTAACCTAACCTAACCTAACCTAACGACGTTTGCAAGCGCTTTCACATTAGATATCGCAGTTCCCGACTTGTAATGGTGAAAACACTGCATCTCACTAAGTGACATTGTTTAATGCGGTTTTATGACGGTTCATATCTTAACCTAACCTAACATTCGTACTTGTATTGAAAAACGCTCTATTACACTGTTTCGTTCACAATTACGATATTTGCTTGACCTCACAGTTTCTCACCAACTTATTACAGTACAGAACGCTGTATCTCGCTAGATGACATCGTTCTTTAAGGTTTCACGATACTTGCATGCGCTTTAACGAGAATATCACAATAAAGCAGTTTCGCACTTGTTACGGCACAAGACGCAGTATCTGGCTAGTTCATGCCATTTTGTGTGCTTTCCCAATATTTCACCTATCGCAGTTTCGTACTCGCAATAAAACAACACTATCTCGTTAGATGACATCGTTTTTGGTGGTTTCACGACGCTACCTAGCTCAAACTAACCGAACCTTCGCACTTCTATCGTTAGAAAACGTTTTATTCGCTACTTTACAATGTTTTCTACAAGATTACGACGGTTTCATGCGCTTTCACATTAGATATCGCAGTTCCCGACTTGTAATGGTGGAAAACACAGCATCTCACTAAGTGACATTGTTTAATGCGGTTTTAGCGCGGTTCATATCTTAACCTAACCTAACCTTACCTAACCCAACCTAACCTAACCTAACCTAACCAAACCTTACCTAACATACCCTAACCTAACCTAACCTAACCAAACCTAACCTAACCTAACCTAACGTAACCTAACCTAACCTAACCTAACCAAACCTAACCTAACCTAACGACGTTTGCAAGCGCTTTCACATTAGATATCGCAGTTCCCGACTTGTAATGGTGAAAAACACTGCATCTCACTAAGTGACATTGTTTAATGCGGTTTTACGACGGTTCATATCTTAACCTAACCTAACATTCGTACTTGTATTGAAAAACGCTCTATTACACTGTTTCGTTCACAATTACGATATTTGCATAACCTCACAGTTTTTCACCAACTTATTGCAGTACAGAACGCTGTATCTCGCTAAATGACATCGTTCTTTAAGGTTTCACGATGCTTGCATGCGCTTTAACGAGAATATCACAATATAGCAGTTTCGCACTTGTAACGGTAGAACACGCAGTATTTGGCTTGTTCATGCCGTTTTGTGTGCATTCACAACATTTCACCTATCGCAGTTTAATACTCGCAATAAAACAACACTATCTCGTTAGATGACGTCGTTTTTGGTAGTTTCACGACGCTACCTAGCTTAAACTAACCTAACCTAACCTAACCTTCGCACTTCTATCGTTAGAAAACGTTTTACTCGCAACTTTACAATGTTTTCTACTAGATTACGACGGTTTCATGCGCTTTCACATTAGATATCGTAGTTCCCGACTTGTAATGTTGAAAAACACTACATCTCACTAAGTGACATTGTTTAATGCGGTTTTACGACGGTTGATATGTCAACCTAACCTAACATTCGCACTTGTATCTAAAGACGCTCAATTACACTGTTTCGTTCACAATTACGATATTTGCTTGACCTCACAGTTTCTCACCAACTTATTACAGTACAGAACGCTGTATCTCGCTAAATGACATCGTTCTTTAAGGTTTCACGATACTTGCATGCGCTTTACCGAGAATGTCACAACATAGCAGTTTCGCACTTGTAACGGTACAACACGCAGTATTTGGCTTGTTCATGCCGTTTTGTGTGCTTTCACAACATTTTACCTATCGCAGTTTTGTACTCGCATTAAAACAACACTATCTCGTTAGATGACGTCGTTTTTGGTGGTTTCACGACGCTACCTAGCTTAAAATAACATAACTCAACCTAACATAACCTTCGCACTTCCATCGTTAGAAAACGTTTTACTCGCTACTTTACATTGCTTTCTACAACATTACGACGGTTTCAAGCGCTTTCACATTAGATATCGCAGTTCCCAACTTGTAAAGGTGAAAAACACTGCATCTCACTAAGTGACATTGTTTAATGCGGTTTTAGCGCGGTTCATATCTTAACCTAACCTAACCTAACCTAACCTAGCCTAACCCAACCTAACCTAACATAACCTAACCTAACCCAACCCAACCCAACCTAACCTAACCTAACCTAACCTAAACTAACCTAACCCAACCTAACCTAACCTAACCTAACCCAACCTAACCCAACCCAACCCAACCTAACCTAACCTAAGCTAACCTAACCTAAGCTAACCAAACCTAACCTAACCTAACTTAACCTAACCTAACGTAACCTAACCTAACCTAACCTATTCTAACGTAACCTAACCTTACCTGACCTAACCTAACCTAACGTAACCTAACCTAACATAACGTAACCTCACCTAACCTAACCTAACCTAACGTAACCTAACCTAACCTAACCCAACCTAACCCAACCCAACCCAACCCAACAACACCCAACCCAACCTAACCTAACCTAACCTAACCTTACCTACCCTAACCAAATTATCCTTACTTAACCTAACCTAACCTAACGTAACCTAACCTAACCTAACCTAACGTAACCTAACCTAACCTAACGTAACCTAACCTAACCTAACCTAACCCAACCTAACCTAACCTAACCTAACCCAACTCAACCCAACCTAACCTAATCTAACCTAACCTAACCTAACCTAACCTAACCAAACCTAACCTAACCTAACTTAACGACGGTTGCAAGCGCTTTCACATTAAATATCGCAGTTCCCCACTTTTAATGGTGAAAAACACTGCATCTCAGTAATTGACATTGTTTAATGCGGTTTTACGACGGTACATATCTTAACCTAACCTAACATTCGCACTTGTATTAAAAAACGCTCTATTACACTGTTTCGTTCACAATTAGGATATTTGCATAACCTCACAGTTTTTCACCAACTTATTGCAGTACAGAACGCTGTATCTCGCTAAATGACATTGTTCTTTAAGGTTTCACGATGCTTGCATGCGCTTTAACGAGAATATCACAATATAGCAGTTTCGCACTTGTAACGGTAGAACACGCAGTATTTGGCTTGTTCATGCCGTTTTGTGTGCCTTCACAACATTTCACCTATCGCAGTTTAATACTCGCTATAAAACAACACTATCTCGTTAGATGACGTCGTTTTTGGTAGTTTCACGACGCTACCTAGCTTAAACTAACCTAACCTAACCTAACCTTCGCACTTCTATTGTTAGAAAACGTTTTACTCGCCACTTTACAATGTTTTCTACAAGATTACGACGGTTTCATGCGCTTTCACATTAGATATCGTAGTTCCCGACTTGTAATGTTGAAAAACACTACATCTCACTAAGTGACATTGTTTAATGCGGTTTTACGACGGTTGATATGTCAACCTAACCTAACATTCGCACTTGTATCTAAAGACGCTCAATTACACTGTTTCGTTCACAATTACGATATTTGCTTGACCTCACAGTTTCTCACCAACTTATTACAGTACAGAACGCTGTATCTCGCTAAATGACATCGTTCTTTAAGGTTTCACGATACTTGCATGCGCTTTACCGAGAATGTCACAACATAGCAGTTTCGCACTTGTAACGGTACAACACGCAGCATTTGGCTTGTTCATGCCGTTTTGTGTGCTTTCACAACATTTTACCTATCGCAGTTTCGTACTCGCAATAAAACAACACTATCTCGTTAGATGACGTCGTTTTTGGTGGTTTCACGACGCTACCTAGCTTAAACTAACATAACTCAACCTAACATAACCTTCGCACTTCTATCGTTAGAAAACGTTTTACTCGCTACTTTACATTGCTTTCTACAACATTACGACGGTGTCAAGCGCTTTCACATTAGATATCGCAGTTCCCAACTTGTAAAGGTGAAAAACACTGCATCTCACTAAGTGACATTGTTTATTGCGGTTTTACGACGGTTCATACCTTAACCTAACCTAACATTCGTACTTGTATTGAAAAACGCTCTACTACACTGTTTCGTTCACAATTACGATATTTGCTTAACCTCACAGTTTTTCACCAACTTATTGCAGTACAGAACGCTGTATCTCGCTAAATGACATTGTTCTTTAAGGTTTCACGATGCTTGCATGCGCTTTAACGAGAATATCACAATATAGCAGTTTCGCACTTGTAACGGTAGAACACGCAGTATTTGGCTTGTTCATGCCGTTTTGTGTGCATTCACAACATTTCACCTATCGCAGTTTAATACTCGCAATAAAACAACACTATCTCGTTAGATGACGTCGTTTTTGGTAGTTTCACGACGCTACCTAGCTTAAACTAACCTAACCTAACCTAACCTTCGCACTTCTATCGTTAGAAAACGTTTTACTCGCAACTTTACAATGTTTTCTACTAGATTACGACGGTTTCATGCGCTTTCACATTAGATATCGTAGTTCCCGACTTGTAATGTTGAAAAACACTACATCTCACTAAGTGACATTGTTTAATGCGGTTTTACGACGGTTGATATGTCAACCTAACCTAACATTCGCACTTGTATCTAAAGACGCTCAATTACACTGTTTCGTTCACAATTACGATATTTGCTTGACCTCACAGTTTCTCACCAACTTATTACAGTACAGAACGCTGTATCTCGCTAAATGACATCGTTCTTTAAGGTTTCACGATACTTGCATGCGCTTTACCGAGAATGTCACAACATAGCAGTTTCGCACTTGTAACGGTACAACACGCAGTATTTGGCTTGTTCATGCCGTTTTGTGTGCTTTCACAACATTTTACCTATCGCAGTTTTGTACTCGCATTAAAACAACACTATCTCGTTAGATGACGTCGTTTTTGGTGGTTTCACGACGCTACCTAGCTTAAACTAACATAACTCAACCTAACATAACCTTCGCACTTCTATCGTTAGAAAACGTTTTACTCGCTACTTTACATTGCTTTCTACAACATTACGACGGTTTCAAGCGCTTTCACATTAGATATCGCAGTTCCCAACTTGTAAAGGTGAAAAACACTGCATCTCACTAAGTGACATTGTTTAATGCGGTTTTAGCGCGGTTCATATCTTAACCTAACCTAACCTAACCTAACCTAGCCTAACCCAACCTAACCTAACATAACCTAACCTAACCTAACCTAACCAAACCTAACCTAACGTAACCTAACCTAACCTAACCTAACCTAACCTAACGACGTTTGCAAGCGCTTTCACATTAGATATCGCAGTTCCCGACTTGTAATGGTGAAAACACTGCATCTCACTAAGTGACATTGTTTAATGCGGTTTTACGACGGTTCATATCTTAACCTAACCTAACATTCGTACTTGTATTGAAAAACGCTCTATTACACTGTTTCGTTCACAATTACGATATTTGCTTGACCTCACAGTTTCTCACCAACTTATTACAGTACAGAACGCTGTATCTCGCTAGATGACATCGTTCTTTAAGGTTTCACGATACTTGCATGCGCTTTAACGAGAATATCACAATAAAGCAGTTTCGCACTTGTTACGGCACAAGACGCAGTATCTGGCTAGTTCATGCCATTTTGTGTGCTTTCCCAATATTTCAACTATCGCAGTTTCGTACTCGCAATAAAACAACACTATCTCGTTAGATGACATCGTTTTTGGTGGTTTCACGACGCTACCTAGCCCAAACTAACCGAACCTTCGCACTTCTATCGTTAGAAAACGTTTTATTCGCTACTTTACAATGTTTTCTACAAGATTACGACGGTTTCATGCGCTTTCACATTAGATATCGCAGTTCCCGACTTGTAATGGTGGAAAACACAGCATCTCACTAAGTGACATTGTTTAATGCGGTTTTAGCGCGGTTCATATCTTAACCTAACCTAACCTTACCTAACCCAACCTAACCTAACCTAACCTAACCAAACCTTACCTAACATACCCTAACCTAACCTAACCTAACCAAACCTAACCTAACCTAACCTAACGTAACCTAACCTAACCTAACCTAACCAAACCTAACCTAACCTAACGACGTTTGCAAGCGCTTTCACATTAGATATCGCAGTTCCCAACTTGTAATGGTGAAAAACACTGCATCTCACTAAGTGACATTGTTTAATGCGGTTTTACGACGGTTCATATCTTAACCTAACCTAACATTCGTACTTGTATTGAAAAACGCTCTATTACACTGTTTCGTTCACAATTACGATATTTGCATAACCTCACAGTTTTTCACCAACTTATTGCAGTACAGAACGCTGTATCTCGCTAAATGACATTGTTCTTTAAGGTTTCACGATGCTTGCATGCGCTTTAACGAGAATATCACAATATAGCAGTTTCGCACTTGTAACGGTAGAACACGCAGTATTTGGCTTGTTCATGCCGTTTTGTGTGCATTCACAACATTTCACCTATCGCAGTTTAATACTCGCAATAAAACAACACTATCTCGTTAGATGACGTCGTTTTTGGTAGTTTCACGACGCTACCTAGCTTAAACTAACCTAACCTAACCTAACCTTCGCACTTCTATCGTTAGAAAACGTTTTACTCGCAACTTTACAATGTTTTCTACTAGATTACGACGGTTTCATGCGCTTTCACATTAGATATCGTAGTTCCCGACTTGTAATGTTGAAAAACACTACATCTCACTAAGTGACATTGTTTAATGCGGTTTTACGACGGTTGATATGTCAACCTAACCTAACATTCGCACTTGTATCTAAAGACGCTCAATTACACTGTTTCGTTCACAATTACGATATTTGCTTGACCTCACAGTTTCTCACCAACTTATTACAGTACAGAACGCTGTATCTCGCTAAATGACATCGTTCTTTAAGGTTTCACGATACTTGCATGCGCTTTACCGAGAATGTCACAACATAGCAGTTTCGCACTTGTAACGGTACAACACGCAGCATTTGGCTTGTTCATGCCGTTTTGTGTGCTTTCACAACATTTTACCTATCGCAGTTTCGTACTCGCAATAAAACAACACTATCTCGTTAGATGACGTCGTTTTTGGTGGTTTCACGACGCTACCTAGCTTAAACTAACATAACTCAACCTAACATAACCTTCGCACTTCTATCGTTAGAAAACGTTTTACTCGCTACTTTACATTGCTTTCTACAACATTACGACGGTTTCAAGCGCTTTCACATTAGATATCGCAGTTCCCAACTTGTAAAGGTGAAAAACACTGCATCTCACTAAGTGACATTGTTTATTGCGGTTTTACGACGGTTCATACCTTAACCTAACCTAACATTCGTACTTGTATTGAAAAACGCTCTACTACACTGTTTCGTTCACAATTACGATATTTGCTTAACCTCACAGTTTTTCACCAACTTATTGAGGTACAGAACGCTGTATCTCGCTAAATGACATTGTTCTTTAAGGTTTCACGATGCTTGCATGCGCTTTAACGAGAATGTCACAATATAGCACTTTCGCACTTGTAACGGTAGAACACGCAGTATTTGGCTTGTTCATGCCGTTTTGTGTGCATTCACAACATTTCACCTATCGCAGTTTAATACTCGCAATAAAACAACACTATCTCGTTAGATGACATCGTTTTTGGTGGTTTCACGACGCTACCTAGCTCAAACTAACCGAACCTTCGCACTTCTATCGTTAGAAAACGTTTTATTCGCTACTTTACAATGTTTTCTACAAGATTACGACGGTTTCATGCGCTTTCACATTAGATATCGCAGTTCCTGACTTGTAATGGTGAAAAACACAGCATCTCACTAAGTGACATTGTTTAATGCGGTTTTAGCGCGGTTCATATCTTAACCTAACCTAACCTTACCTAAACCAACCTAACCTAACCTAACCTAACCAAACCTTACCTAACATACCCTAACCTAACCTAACCTAACCAAACCTAACCTAACCTAACCTAACGTAACCTAACCTAACCTAACCTAACCTAACCTAACGACGTTTGCAAGCGCTTTCACATTAAATATCGCAGTTCCCGACTTGTAATGGTGAAAAACACTGCATCTCACTAAGTGACATTGTTTAATGCGGTTTTACGACGGTTCATATCTTAACCTAACCTAACATTCGCACTTGTATTAAAAAACGCTCTATTACACTGTTTCGTTCACAATTAGGATATTTGCACAACCTCACAGTTTTTCACCAACTTATTGCAGTACAGAACGCTGTATCTCGCTAAATGACATCGTTCTTCAAGGTTTCACGATGCTTGCATGCGCTTTAACGAGAATATCACAACATAGCAGTTTCGCACTTGTAACGATACAACACGCAGTATTTGGCTTGTTCATGCCGTTTTGTGTGCTTTCACAACATTTCACCTATCGCAGTTTCGTACTCGCAATAAAACAACACTATCTCGTTAGATGACGTTGTTTTTGGTAGTTTCACGACGCTACCTAGCTTAAACTAACATAACTCAACCTAACATGACCTTCGCACTTCTATCGTTAGAAAACGTTTTACTCGCTACTTTACATTGCTTTCTACAACATTACGACGGTTTCAAGCGCTTTCACATTAGATATCACAGTTCCCAACTTGTAAAGGTGAAAAACACTGCATCTC